>NW_013742802.1:0-4833 GCF_000517525.1 Limulus polyphemus
CTGGCATACCGTACAGTTATATTATTCTATAATAGCCATCGTTTCAATATAAGTTCTGGTATACCGTACAGTTATATCATTTTATAATGGATAGGAAAATGTGACAGAAATATATGATAAAAACTCGTGCTTAGGACTATAAACCTTAATGTGAACACGTTTTGTTTTTCATTATCATGTTTCTTATTTCAATAAAATATCTTATGCTTGATTTTATTATTCTATTGAAGCGAATTTATGCCAGAATATTTGATGTAATTAAAGTGTAACTAAACAGAAAATATCCAATTACGTGTAAGCTACTACGAATTAGTTTTGTGGGTCCACACCAGTAATCGAATTAATAAATTATGTTTTACAAAACTCTGATAAATGAAGGTTATCGGGAAGGGGACATTCCAGGTTTTGGCATGGGTGTCACGAAACTCGTGGGTTGCTGTAGCAACGAACATAAAAGTAATTGAGTGCAGTATGAACGTTAGTAGATGTAACGATGATGATATCTGCGGTCTGGCTATCGCGTGGGATCGAACCCCGGATTTTAGCCTTGTAAGTCCACAAGTTTACCACCGACCACCCTAAGGGGTACTTGATGTAACATTTTCTGTTCAGTAAAAAAAAAAGGAAAATTAATAAAAATGAAAATTTCAAACATTGATAAAAAAATAGAAGTGGGAAATAGAAAATCATTTCCGTGTTTAAAATTTAAAAATGACAAAAACAAATTAAAATTATTGAAAGTCGTTGTACAGAAAGTAAATAACGATAATATTAACATGAAAAGTTAACAAGAATTTCTGATTGGACAAGTGCTACTGTTAAATGGTAGGTGTTAGAGAAAAAATTAACAGAGGTCACAAACTAACAGATAAAAAATAACATTTAAACGGAAATCCTTCGTTCTCCCATCTCTGTTTGAAACTTAAACTTTGTTTTCGTAACTAAAAGTCATTGAACTCTTGATCTCAACAGCTTAGGAACGGAAGGCCTTTTCTCATGTTCTTAAATTATTTCCTAAGCCTTTCCTAATGTTCTTAAATCATTTCCTAAGCCTTTTCTGGTGTTCTTAAATTATTTCCTAAGCCTTTTCTAATGTTCTTAAATCATTTCCTAAGCCTTTTCTGATGTTCTTAAATTATTTCCTAAGCCTTTTCTAATGTTCTTAACTCATTTCCTAAGCCTTTTCTGATGTTCTTAAATTATTTCCTAAGCCTTTTCTAATGTTCTTAAATCATTTCCTAAGCCTTTTCTAATGTTCTTAAGTCATTTCCTAAGCCTTTTCTGATGTTTTTAAATTATTTCCTAAGCCTTTTCTGATGTTCTTAAATCGTTTCCTAAGCCTTTTCTGATGTACTTAAATTATTTCCTAAGCCTTTTCTGATGTTCTTAAATCGTTTCCTAAGCCTTTTCTGATGTACTTAAATTATTCCCTAAGCCTTTTTTTCCAGCATAGTGGTGACTGAGATTTGGAGAATTTTGTGTGCACTTGGTGAGATAAATGGTGCCCAGCTTTGTATATTATTTCTGGGAGTTCTTCAAAATTACATTTCGTTGCTGTGTTTATAAAAATACAGTGTCAATTTTATAGCAAACAAAATCATAAGCCAACAAAGTCACATACAGCTATCTGCTGTGTCTACAGAGGGGGGGGGGGGGAATCGAGCATCTGATTTTAGCGTTCTGAATGCGATTTTTCCCTTTAAGGTTAAATAAAGTCCATGACTTTGGATCAGCATATATTTTTGTTTTCTTTATTTGTTTAACAGTTTGTACCTTAGTTTTCAATCTGTAATATTTATATAAAAAATGGTGTATTTATTTCATACTTTTTGAAATAATCTTATGTTTGCAAGGTGAATCTATATCATTAAAAAACCTTCTCTAACTAACTCTTTCTTATTTTATACTACGCTTCGTTTGTTTTAGATCTTTACTTTAATAACCTAAGACAATTTAGTTGTTTGGATAACGTCAGAATTAATTAACCATTACTATTCATGGACTAACTGGTATATTTTTTTTTAGTTAACATATTTTTTTCTTCGCCAAAATGTAAATTTCAGAGGCCTACTTACGCTGCACCAGTTAGTTTCTGAATATTAATGGATAAATAATCGGGTCATCCCACCACTACTCGTATGTGATTTAATTTACTTATTTGCTTCGCTCGTTCAAGCAACAACGAAGAGCCATAAAATTAGTCTCCTGTGGTGGAAGTAGTAACTAAAAAATAGATTAGGCCTCTATGTCACCTTTTCTTTACTGAAA
The DNA here is from genome assembly GCF_000517525.1 of Limulus polyphemus. Taxonomy (NCBI): domain Eukaryota; kingdom Metazoa; phylum Arthropoda; class Merostomata; order Xiphosura; family Limulidae; genus Limulus; species Limulus polyphemus. The sequence goes on from NW_013742802.1 coordinate 2,269, forward strand.
TTCACGTTTTGGTGAAAAAAAGAAATCAACCAATAAATATAAATCTCCCTTCCTTCTGTTTCGTTTTGCTACACTAGCGACATCTACATTATTCCACATTCCATCAACGCAAACTTGTCATGGTGACCTAAAATAACATATAATGGCTGGAGACGGCTTGAATGGGTAAGGAAGAAAAACTTTAATATAAGTTTAGCATAATTATAGTTTTTCTTCATTACCCATTCAAGCCGTCTCCAGCCATTATTAGTCTCAAAGTGGGTTCCTCGTCATCGAATTCGAAACTAAAATAACATATGATATTATTAAATATCACAAACCTCCCTCTTTTTCACGAAACTCGTTTCAAATCCGATAAAGTCCACCCTCTAACGAAACTCCTTTAATTGTATTCTCTAATGGGACAGCGGTAAGTTTACAGACTTAAAACACTATCTATACTCGATGGTTTGATTCCTCGTGGTGAACAGATAGCCCAATGTGTATAAAGATAACATTATCCGTTAAGTTTATGAATTTTTCAGACAATCTATAATTTCACTTTTAGACTAAGTAACTTACTTTACAACCTTTGTTTTCACACAGTGTGCAAAATTAAGGATTAGTAGAATTCGATACCCACAGAGGGCAGAACTAGGAGGTCCAATTGTGTAGCTTTGTGCTTAATAACTAACAAACAAAAACATGTATCGATATTTTATTTATTTCCATTCATAACTGAGAAAAGGCCTGCAAAAGCACTGTACTCACAATGTGCGGGTAGCGGGTTCGAATCCCGTCACCGAGCGTACTCGTACTTTAAGCTGTGGGGACGTTTTAAAGGTGTCGTTGGTAAAATAATAGCCCAAGACTTAAAGACGGGTGTAATCATCCCTCTAGGCTATCACTTCTAATTTAGGGTTAGTATAGATAACAATCAAGTAGCTTTGTGTAAAATGCAACTAACCAACACATATAACTTAAAAAAAAAAATTGTAATAAGATATGGGACATCTATTGAAATATCGGAGCAGTCACACTATTTGGTCATATTCTACCATTACTTGATTGTAAGTTCTTCATGTTATCAATTTTGATTGTTTGAAAATAGTATAATATAAGTAATGTACTATGATAAATTAGTACTTAAACCTTCCTGTCAGCTGCATACATAAAGCTGTGTAGTTCAAGTAAACTCTCTTGTGTCCACAGTTTATAGCATGCTTTACTGGCCACAGTCACGTTGAGGACTAGCCATATTATGTTTTCTCGAATATTGAGAATGGTTGCTTCATCAAACGTTTTCAGAACTACATCAGGCGAGGATGCACAGTGGACATCAATAACTAGAGCTCAGTAGGAGATCAAACTTGGTTTCTCACTTGATATCAGAACTACATCAGGCGAGGATGCACTGTGGACATCAGTTACTAGAGCTCATGAGGACATCAGACTTGGTTTCTTCTTTGAGATTAGAACTACATCATGCGAGGAAGCGCTGTGTACATCAATAACTAGAGCTCAGGGGGATATCAGACTTGGTTTACCCCTTGAGATCAGATCCACATCAGGCGAGGATGCACAGTGGACATCAATAACTAGAGCTCAGGGGGAGATCAGACTTGGTTTCTCCTTGATATCAGAACTACATCAGGAGAGGATGCACAGTGGACATCAGTTACTAGAGCTCAGGGGGAGATCAGACTTGGTTTCTTCCTTGATATCAGAACTACATCATGCGAGGAAGCCCTGTGGACATCAGTTACTAGAGCTCAGGGGGAGATCAGACTTGGTTTACCCCTTGAGATCAAATCCACATCATACCGTTTAGATACAAAATATCAAATGCCAATTTTGTTCTCCTTACATATGCCCCTCAGGTAAGTGAGCGGTATGTTCATAGCTTACAAAGCTAAATTCGGGGTTATTTTCTTGTAGTGGACACAACAGATAACCCAATGTGACTTTGTGCTAAAACAAACAAACTCTTTATATATTTCTAAATTTAACATAAAAGCTTAATCATAAGGCAAACAACATAGTTTGTGCAGCATCAGTTCTTCCAAAGTAATTGACCTAAACGTTTCTCGTATTACGTTAAAGGTAACAGTTGCTCCGAGTTTCAAAAACTGGACTTTTCTACTGTATGTTTCACAATGTTAAAAACGTACATGCGTTTAATTTTTGTATTCAACTAGTTAGGAACATTATCGATCCATGCTTATGGAAGAGGTCGTTTAACCAATGAGTCCTAGTAATGATGAACATTAACATTCATAATGCCAGTTTGTTTTTCTTCCTATGTACACACTTATTTACTAATTACAAAACTGATGACAGAAATATTGTAAACTCCTGTTCTGATGACAGAAATATTGTAAACCTCTGTTCTGAAGACAGAAATATTGTAAACTCCTGTTCTGATGACAGAAATATTGTAAACTCCTATTCTGATGACAGAAATATTGTAAACTCCTGTTCTGATGATAGAAATATTGTAAACTCCTGTTCTGATAATAGAAATATTGTAAACTCCTGTTCTGATGACAGAAATATTGTAAACTCCTGTTCTGATGATAGAAATAT
>NW_013742803.1:0-1040 GCF_000517525.1 Limulus polyphemus
CTTACCTCGCCGACCACATTCCACATTTTATCTGGAAAGTCACGTCTGAGGGACGATCCACTATATCATATGGGCCTTCCCATGGAGAAGACAACTTAGGAGACTTCCCTTTGGTCTTCCTGGGATTATACAACCATACCTTGTCTCCTGGTACAAAGCTGACTTCAGTAGATCTATTATCATAAGTTAACTTCATTGAATCAGCAGACGTTTTCAAGTTTGAACACACTTGATGGTGAATATCATCCATCCTTTCCGATAACACTTTCACAAACTCTGACACATTGTCAGGCAACTCTTCATAACGTGAGTGTCCCGTATGCTTGGGTCCCCTTTTAGCACTACATGTACTGCATATTCTGCACCATTCTTCCACATCTTGCCTCATACCTTTCCAGTAAAATCGTTGTCGTATGTGACTCAATGTCTTCTTAATTCCGAGATGTCCTCTTGTTAAATTATCATGGGATTGACGCAGCACAACTTCCCGTAACTTCCCCGGTATAACTGTTTGCCAAGTCGTCACTTTCCCATCTGTAGTTTCCCATCTCCGGACAAGAATACCATCTTGAAGCTTTAACTGGGCCCATTGCACCCAATAGTGCTTTATCACAGGGCTTAGACTAGACACCTTCTCCCAAGCTGGTCACAAAACACTTGTTTTTAGGAAATCAATTATTGGCTTCAAATCTTGATCTTTCTCCTGCTCTGCTTTAATATCGATACCTGGTTCCACTTTATCATCATCAACTTCTTCAGTCACTTTGACTTCAGCCCGATGGCACCCAAACGTCATTTTATCAGATGGGAAACTACAGATGGGAAAGTGACGACTTGGCAAACAGTTATACCGGGGAAGTTACGGGAAGTTGTGTTGCGTCAATCCCATGTTAGTTTAACAGGAGGACATCTCGGAATGAGGAAGACATTGAGTCATGTACGACAAAGATTTTATTGGATAGGTATGAGGCGAGATGTGAAAGAATGGTGCCGGACATGCAGTGCTAAAAGGGGACCCAAGCATAAGGGATGCCCACCTT
>NW_013742804.1:0-2996 GCF_000517525.1 Limulus polyphemus
TATATATATATATATATATATATATATATATATATATATAGAAGAACATTGATTTTAAGACCTATTTCCAACGATCACGTTTTCAGCGTAAAAACTACTTGCGAATTTATTTCTAAATACATTTTCATTTAGGTCAATTCAGTTGCATTTTTATTGTAGCGTAAGTCATAAGCCGCTATGTTTGCTAATTGCAAGTATGTTTTAAGTGAGTTATAAAGGCAGTTTTTTATTCTCATGCAGCTAATAAATCTAGAAAACTTTTTGATGAGTGTTATTACTATTCTGGACAACCTAGGACACAGAGTATATATCGACATTTATAAAATGACAGTAAAAAAATAAATGAAAATTATTCGAAGACCATAGAGTTTTATTTTCGGTCTTAAACCTTTAATACCTCAAGCACGTGTGATGTTGAGGAAGAAAAATTTTTACAATTACTTCCCATCAAAAGTATCTTGACAAAATTTAATTTTCTGTCTATAATCAATTTATTGTGTTATAATAATAACAAGCTTGATGGAGAGAGATAATTGCCTCTCCTTGAGTGTGATTATCTTCTTTGAAAATAGGCTGTTTATTTTGAAAGACAAAAAAATTAAATTCATTACACTTTAAAATACAAAATGAACTTGCAGAACATAAACTGGAGGTGAAAAATCACACAAATGTCCTTACTGTGGAGAAAGCCTCAATACAGATTTTGTTAAGAAAAGTCTATTCAGTGCAAACAATACTTGCCATTAGAAATATCTTTAATTTACATTGGTTCCAAGTAAGAGAAACAGCTGTAAAAGAACTGAATAAGAAACATATAATAACCCATTTGAGAACAAACACCGGTATAGATTTTATGACCAAGCTTCTTAATGACGGAAAGGTCAGCCATTTTCATAGCGGTTAGTTGAAAAATGTGAAAACGGAGAAGATGTCTGTTATTATATTGTTAACAAACCTATAGATCTTAGATTGGATATATTACCACTTTCACTTAATGTTGTCGGTAATTAAATCTAATCAAAACAAGTTTTAAGTTGTTTGTCTGTATGTGTTTGTGTGTGCTAGCTAGATTAGAGGGAATGCAGCTAATTAACTTTTAGGATACCGTAAAGTGTAATTGAATAGGGTGACTTGACCTTCACTGTTATAAAGCACCCATGGCTCCCTGAACGCGATTTTACAAGGAATTAAAAATTTTCTAAAAAAGATTTATAAAATGTATGTTAATACACCGTTAGACGGAGCTTTTCTTTTACAAGCCCATACAAGATTGTCAGAAGTGAGGTAAGATGGACGATTAGGCCTAAGTTAAAGTTTTTAGAGGGGGAAGTTAAATACTGAACATTTAATTTTTAGTGAAAAAATTTAATGAAAGTTATTATTAAATATTAACATTTTGAAGCTTGAAAGTTGAAACATATTTTTTTCAAGATTAACAGCATTTACCAGGTAATAAAGGTATTAATTTTGAGTTCAGTAACATAATGGTTACCGAATTTCAGTATTTATGAATGGTAATTGGTATTAAACTGAATTGTAACTTGTATATATGTAAATTATATTAATTTGACTAAATGTCATAACATTATTCACATACTTAAATTAATTTAGGTTAATATATGGTCAAATAAAACGGACTCAATACCCCTTAGACATAAATTGTAACTTGTACCATAAATTACACAAACTGTAACAAAGTACTCTTACACGTTGCAACTGTTTTAAAATACTTGACATTGCAATGTTCACAAGTTAATAATAAATTGAAACAGTGGGTTTTTAATGTGGTTCTTGCATGGTTATGTCAAATAATTATTTATACTTTTGAGAAAAATGATGGAAATAAGTGAAAAAAATATATTGAAAATAAAATCATCATTTACTTTTATGCGTGAAATTAACCGAAAACATAATCTGAACCAAAATGAAAATTACTATCGTCGTTAGAAGATCAAAATTAAATAATATTTCTATTGTAAACGTTTTTAACTTATGTCACAACTACCTCTGGAAAGGGACTACTTTATTGAAGTGATTTTTCTGCATGTAGTTTTGTACAATAAATTGATGATTAATTGAGATTAAAAGGAAGACATTTAGGAAAAAAAATGTGAGTTTTTGAAGAAAATATTGATGTTATTGTTAGTATTTTAGTTTCAAAGCTTTCATAAGTTATTTTGAACTATGTAGTAGTACTAGCTAGTACTTTCTTAATGACAACGTTATTTTTACTTAATGTTAGTACAGTAATTAGATTAATAATTTAGTTTCACAAGGTCTAGTTATGAGCTCTGTAGAGCTTAATGTTAAATAGTTAATATTCACCGCTTATAGTTATTCAACGAGGTAGGGATAGTCTAGCAATAGTATTCAAAATTAGATTCCTAGATTTTGCTTAACCATTGCCACATTAGGAATGAATATCTCGGAGACATTAGTCGGTAATATTATCCTATTATTATTAAGCAAGTGAAGACAATATCATTAAGTATTTAAGGCAAGGCTGTGATGATCAAATATCAGTCATTGTTAGGTTTTTTTTGTAACTTCTAGATCATAATTACTAACTAATTTTTATAATACGCTTTAGCTGCTGGTACTTTCATGGAAATATGGAGAAGGATTATTTCTGAAGTGTTGATGGCTAAGATTTTATCCTGAGTCTTCTGGTTTCTTCCCCATTAGGACTTGAATCAACTTATCTGAATGATTTCAAGACAGGTTTCCACATTTTGCTGACTAAGTATTTTATTATGTAGATATGTGTAGAAGGTTTGTTTTATCAGTTATGGCTTATATCCTGTTATTTTAGTATTATTCTAAGTTATTGTATGGTCTTCTGCCTGTTACAGATATCCTGTTATTTTAGTATTATTCTAAGTTATTGTATGTCTTCTGCCTGTTACAGATATCCTGTTATTTTAGTATTATTCTAAGTTATTGTATGGTCTTCTGCCTGTTACAGATATCCTGTTATTTTAGTATTATTCTAAGTT
>NW_013742805.1:0-5502 GCF_000517525.1 Limulus polyphemus
GCATTTGGTTTTTGGTGAAAATATGAATTCTTTAGGAAAATGGAAAAAAGTGTTTTTTTGACGCAAAATTAATAGAAAAATACCCGATAGTGCTTATTTCGTCGAAATTCTGAAAATTGAAACATTATAGCATTGACGAAAAACATTATCTCCCTATAAATGCTAAAAAATGAACTTTCGCTAACCCAGAGAAAAAATAATCCAAAAGGGGGAGTTTATATGATAAGAAGACTACATGGTCTTCTATAGTTGGAATTTTGTTTGAATGATATTATTCTTAAAGCTCTTCTTTGTTTATAATATAATTGAAGACAAAAAAAAACAGTAAAATCGACACTATCGGAAAGTTTGATAAGAGATTATGAAATAACTATTAGAGATTTTGATAAAAGGATCTCTATTTTGAAAGTCTTACATCAAGGGCATCTTTTTGTTCAAATATGAAGAAAATCTATTTTTTTCAAAATTTGGGAAAAAACATGGGCTTTGGTTTTTGGTGAAAACATGAATTTTTTAGGATAATGGAAAAAAGTGTTTTTTTGACGCAAAATTAATAGAAAAATATCCGACAGTGTTTATTTCGTCGAAATTCTTAAAATTGAAACATTATAGCATTGACGAAAAACATTATCTCCCTATAAATGCTAAAAAAGGAACTTTCGCTAATCCACTTGTACCACCTGGGCACGCCCACACAATGAGGTGGGTAGTCATGCGACATGTGCCACCTGGACACACACCATAGTAAGTACGTTAGTTATTCAAGGTCACCCTCTAAGTAAGGAGTTTTCTTTGATTGAAAAATTTATTATTTAACATAAATTTATATTTATTATAAAAAATAGTAAAAAAAAACGTAGGTAGTTGTATATCTCTATATCCATTATTTTTTAGTTTATTTATGAATAAGGAAACATTATTCATGAAAGAATTATTACAATTGCATACCTTTAAAAATCTTTTCAGTTGTGATATATAATAACCCCTTTTAACAAAACACCAGGAATAACACTATGGAGAGAAGGTAAACCAAGGATGGGAAAATTAAATTTCCTTCTTTTATCAATAATGGTCAATTGAACTGTGCCTTCCACAAAATAAATGGCTATGTCCAGATAATTAGAGTAAGAATCATTGCTATTTCTGTAGTAAATTCCTTAGGATATATTATATTTGGGGTGAAGTTTAAGTTATTTATTGAAATTAAATCATCAGTATATTGGAATGTTTAGTTAAACGAATTGAGATCTAAACTTTTTTTTTAAAAAAAAGAATATTCCAAGAACAACAGATACAAATTGGCCATATTTGAGGAGAGAAGTTAGCACTAATTGGAACACCCACCATTTGTTTATAGATCTGTTGATTAAAAGTTGTATAACTATTATAAATATAGAAGTACATTATGTTTTTGTATTGGATCTTAGTACAGTTATATTTTGTAATTCCCATTTTTGCATCCATAAAGTTATCAAACAGGTTATTAAATATTTTAACAATGACTTTTAAATATATTGTAATATATATAATACAGTAGAATCGTAAGTGGCGATTGAATTAGCTGTTTTTAAAGAATATAAGTTATTTAGACATTCTATAATTGGAATATTATTTTTTATAATAAAAGAATGTGAATTTTTTGATAAGACTGTTTTTATATTTTTAAACAAACTATCTAAAATGTGGTTAAGTACAATGGAAACAGATTTGATAACAGTATTTGAAGAATTGGTAATAAATGTAAATATTACAGGATTCTTATGCAGTTTAGGGATAGCATATAAAAATGGTAAATTATAGCAGTTTTAAAGGTTTTCTTTATATTAGTAATAATAGTATCCTTCTTCAAAGCAGTTTTTGTAAAGTACTTGAGGTGTTGATTTCATTAATTAAAATTTGGGCATATAATTTTATACATATAAAGCCTAAATTACATTCAGCTTTATCAATAGATGTAATAATAAAATTGTCTTAACTTTTTTATTTTGTTTTTAAAAACATTAAAGGACAAGTCTATTTTATATCTAGATAAATTTGAGGTTCTTAATTCAATTTTAATGCATATAATAACATATAGTTTCCATTCAAAAAAGAAACACGGTGGAAAATATGTTTTTTTACTTAATTTAATAATTTACTTTATCAGTATTATTTTCTAATTTTTTAATATCTCAGATTTAATTATCTTTTTTTTTAAATTCGAAATTTAGTACCATTTTTGAAAATTAATTTTAATTCATTATATTCTATTACTTCTAAATCACCTGTTACTATATGATTATAAAAGGTGCCCTTAAATTCATTCTTACAACAAATACAAGGTAAATTATCTATTTCTAAAGGATTAAATTGTTCAGTGATCTTTTTATAATTATAAGGAAGAGGTCCGATAGGTTTCTAACTTAAAACTGACTGTAAGTTGTAACGATTTGATAGGAAAAATATTTTCTTGAACACTTGTATGAATAAGATACAGTAAAGATAAATCGTCGTATATTTTATTATTAAAATTTATTACAAAATAATATTTCTCATTTTTGTTTTCTGAAAGATTATTCGGAACATTAATTTTATTAGATTAATAATCAACTCTTTTATATGAACGATATTAAAATCAAAATTTAACATATACTTTAATAAACATCTAATTTTTCTATTTTTTATTTCAAATAACTGTTTTGTCATGAATTTTATTAAATCATCACACTTATCAAAAGCAGTGTCTAGGCTTTTACAAATCTTTTAAATAATCAGTCTATTTACTATTACTTTTACTTTTACCCCTATGTTAATTATGCTTAAAATTACAAATTTGAATTCGAAATGAAGTTTTTATACCAATATTTTTACTTAATTTTTCAGCATTTTTATGTTGAAAGTCCTGATTTAGTTAGACAGAGATAAAGGGTTTTTCTTTTAAAATATAATATTCTCTTTCTATTAATAACTTTGTGTTAAATGTATTTTTTTGTCTAAAATGGTTATTCTAACATTATTGAATGAGTGTTTATTAAAACCATTTATTTCTATTGTATGAGGAAAACCATTTTTACTTTGTGATCTATGTAGGCAAATCCTAAGATGTAAAGGATATTTTAGATCGCATATACCACATGTTATATAACATTATCCATTTTACATTTGTTGTACATTTTGAAATATCCATGGTGGCCGGACAAGTTAAACATCACGAACTGTTGCAAGTAAATTTTTATTGATTATGAGTAGCAAGTTCAAAAACCGACACATATATATTTTGCTTTGTTTGAATTTCGCACAAAGCTATACGAGGGCTGTCTGTGCTAGCCGTCCATAATTTAGCAGTGAAAAACTAGAGGGAAGGCAGCTAGTCATCAGACCCACCGCCAACTCTTGGGCTATTCTGTTACCAACAAATAGTAGGATTCACAAAAACACTATAACGACCCACGGCTAAAAGGGCGAGCATGTTTAGTGCGGCGGGGATTCGAACCTGCGATTCTCAGATTGCGAGTGAAGCACACTAGTCACTTGGCCATGCCGTGTCGACAAATGGCTTGCTAGGCTATTAGCCGAGTACACAAAAAAGAAAAAGTCATAATTAAAAGAAAGAAAAAATGGTGATAAAATCAGCAACTTTAAATGATTTTGCGTGAATGTAAATAAATAGATAAATAGCTTTGTTTTTTTTTAAAAGGGAAATATTTTTAATGGAATGCAATAGTAATAACTCTTTTATGGATAATGTTTGCTTATTCATAAATAAACTGAAAATAATAGATGTAGATATACATACAACTAAAAAAGTTTTGTACTATTTTTTATAATTTTATAAATAATAAACTTTCAATCATGGAAACTCCTTACGTAGAGGTCGTTAGTTTAGTAAGAGTGACCTTCAATAACTAATTTAGTTATAAAAACAGTATTTTTATTCAGTATGCTGGGATTGAAAAGACAAACTTTCCTGAGGTGCTGCTGCATTAGCTTTTCCGTTTCATACTAGAATATGTTTGGACAATTTATCAGTAAGTTATTCATTTCTATGTTGTATTTTTTTAAATACTTTTATAAGGGGGTGATTGGGAGTTCTATACTGTAGAACTTGTGGGTGGTTCTGTTTCTACTTTTAGAACTTAAATAACTTTAAGGGCAACTGCCTTCACACGTGTAACTGCAGAAAGCGAAAGGCAGCAGGAGGTGAGACGTTGTGGGTTTAATCACTCGCTTCTGCACCTTTGTATTAATTTTACATGATTGTCAACTTATTTAACTTTGGCGTTCTAGATTTTGTTTGATAGATGGGATATTCCCAACGCTTTCTAGGTGCTATTACCACAAACGTTAGTCATTTTTGACCATGGACGACTGACCGGAAGCGAAATTAGATGCATTAAATGATTATAAATTATGTATTGTTTAATAAATTGCCTATTACCAAGAGTTATAACTGATACTCATTGAACTGTGTATTTATTTAAGTAGGACCGATAACGGTATTGTATATTTAATTCATTATTGTTTTACAGTGCTGACTTAATCGCCTATAAATAATTAATGTAATCAACAGTGTGTAAGTTATTTATATATATCTTTACGAAAATGGAATCAACGCAGCTACAAAACAGACATCTACTACCTGGCACACAACATAAAATGCGTAGTTATGCAATATGCGCTAGTCATTTCCATTATCATAAATACTAATATTACATTAGATATTGATTTTTACATTTTAAATGTTTAGATTTCTCTCGCCAAACAGTAATATACCAGATAATGCCACACAAAGTATCATACATTCACAGCTACTCGGGTATTGCAGAATTTGTAAAAATGAACAGTTTCTAATTTCCAACATTAATATGTTAGTGAATAAATTAATTTTAATGGACAGATAATTAAATATTTCAAATTATTCTCTAATATCACTTATCATGTATCACTTTCCCTATTACTACAGTGTAATTCTCATAGAACAATTTAGGTTGGGATAGTATAGAAATACCTTAACATCGGGCTATTTGTGTCCAAACATCATTATGAAGACTGGAGCGACAAATACAAGAACAGTTTTAATGTCTTCTCCCATTGATGGATGTATTCTAATTATTGTTTTTTAGGAGCCACCTTCCCACATCTGGCTGCAGACAGCGAAAGGTGATAAAGATGTGGGACATTGTGGGTTAGAGAACCCACATCTACTCTCTTCTTCTTTATTATATTATTATTATTAAGAATGTGAGGCTTACTTGAATGTGATAGATGGTGTAACCCCAATGCAATTTGAGTCTTACTTCGTAAGTACCTAAAAACCCAGGGCACATTACATAACTACCCACCTTATGGTGTGTGTCCAGGTGGCACATGTTACATAACTACCCACCTTATGGTGTGTGTCCAGGTGGCACATGTTACATGACTACCCACCAAAATAGTATTTTTATTCAGTATGCCGGGACTGGAAAGACAAACTTCAAGTAGCTGCTCCTGCCTCAGCTTTCCATTGTCATACTTGAATAA
>NW_013742806.1:0-6090 GCF_000517525.1 Limulus polyphemus
ATATAGATACACACGACAGTACCAATATGTGTATACACTTCATTTACTGTATTTAAGGAGTTCTTCTTGTTAAGTATATAGATACACACGAGAGTACCAATATGTGTATACACTTCATTTACTGTGTGTTTAAGGAGTATATAGATAGACGTGAGAGTACCAATAAGTGTATAGACTTCTTTCATTGTATTGATGGAGCTGCCCTTGTTATGTAGTACGGTGTATATGGTACATACATCACTATAGAGTATACGTCTTGTAGTGGAGATTTCGAGTAGTAGTTCGTAATATGAAGAACTGACGGTGTGTTAGACCAACGTGTACTTTCGTTTTTAAATATACCTATCCTAGTTGTACATATATCTGGAGACTTTAAACACCAATGTAAGCCGAACAACGTGGCCCAACATCGTAAAACGGCAGCAGGAGGGTTTATTTAAACTCTTGATGCAGGAAATAAAAGCAACAGAGTGGTTCATGTGTTCAAAGTTCCGAATTTCGGACACAGGAACCACTCTGTTCTTAAACTTCCAAACTGCTGATTGATATTTGAATACAAGAGAGCTTTATTAGTACGCAATGTTTTATTAACAACAAGTAACAGTTTATAACCTTGGAACATTTTTTTTTAATGTACGACTTTTGACTTCCTGCAACGTGCAGGCAAATCCCCTAAGTGCAGAGGTTTTAAAGAATTTCAACCTTTCATCCCACCTTGTCCGAAATACAGAAATTGTAAGATTTTAATCTCTGATTTCGTCTAAATATATCTGCTTCGGGTATGTTTTTTACTGGGAAAGCGAATCAAACAGGTTTTAGAACTCAATTCGCCCCGCTTATTATCAGAACTTTAAAAAAATCAAATCAAAGAACGAGCTGTTAAATTTTGAGTATTATATTTGTTTTGTTAAAATCACAAGTTATTCTTTCCCTACGTGATAAAACGATGACTGTCACAAAGAATCAATTAATTATAAAGTTAAGCTATCTGTTATTGAAGGATGTATAACTGAAAAACTTGTTCAGTATTCGATAATAAACACGTTTTTCACCGATGTTAGTGTGTTCTAAACTGTGTATTCTGGTCAATACACTCTTCCAGAACAATAAAAATAACCTTGGGTTGACAGAGAATAACGTCCTTTGTAAGTGTTTCTTTGTTAATACCAAACGTCTGATTATTATTCGTGCTGTAATCTGTCTACGCATATATATATATATGTAAAACAGAGTTATCGGTCTGATATCACAAGTTACTGTGAGGAACTGGTTAAGCTAATGTCGATGAAAGTGGAGTCCCGATAGACCCCTCCCCTCCGGTCAAGGATCGGGTTTAAATGGATAAACAATTAAACGAACGCTTCGATATGATAACCATTTAAGTTTTAGTCCTTTAAGTACACGGGCACCTTTATTCCGGCGAACGATTAATGCGCTACGGCTCAAAGCAGTAGAAGGAGGCGGCCCACACCCTTATGTATTGCATTGCTTTGTTGCATACCCTTGTAAGTTTTGGAAATTATGAAGTGTCAATGACTGTGCGATCCTCGAACGTTATATATTGTTAGATTTACTGGAGCGCGACTAGTTTTTTTTTTGTGTTGTTGTTATGAATTAAGTTAAAAATGAAGGTTATAAATAAAGTATGAAAAATCCGCTTTATAACTTACGTTTGAAGTATTTGAGGTAAATTATCGCCTTTCAAATAAAAGACAAGATCTCCGGGTTACTTAATGAAAAGAAGCATACCTAGAACGACAAAGTTACTGTCAGCAAATCTGCGCAGAAGTTGGATTTGAAAAGAAAGGAAAAGCATGTCATATACAAAAGCGTTTTTCTTAACTTTATTATTATTATATTTGTTTTGAAAATCATCTAACCACGACTGTCGAACAAGAAGTAAGTGATAATAGCTTCGTATCCAAGTTGTTTACTGACCAGTAGCTCTACCCGAAATAATTACCTGTAGACATCGCTGCCAGATCCAGGCCAGTGTGAAGAGTTTCGTGTATGTTACCCGGATGTAACGTACTGATGGAAATATAATATGGGATTGTTCCACACACAACTTTGAACACCGAAATATAGGGAAGAAAACGAGCCATTCAGTAAAGACTTTTTTTATGAATATATTTCTGGTCGATAGAAATAATACATATTTAAAACATTCTGATATTTGTTGTTTCCAAATAATTGAGAAACCATCATTTTGGTACAGTAACTATTTTCACGGCAAAAGTCAGCAATATTACAGAATACAAAAATCTACCTCACCCTCCAATTGGTGTTGCCAACGTTCGAAACAAAAAAAAGTATCACGAAGTAAGATAATTATGTTGATATTTGTAAGTAGCTTACCAAGTTAAAACTATCTATAGGAGAAGGGTCACAACGACAGAAAAACCTTCTCAACATTAGGATTAGTAAGTTTTATTAGTCTCGTGAACATAAGGAAAAAATCTTTTTTCACACAAGTCAAATCATAATCAACATAGATGTCGCTTAATTTGAAATACTGTTTTTTATTCTTAAAAATTAAAATTAAATTTTTTCTTAAGTATGAAAGACCTGGAAAAATTACGCGTTTCAAAGAGTCCAAGACGTAAAAAAAAAAATCACCAATCAGATTGTTCAATCGGAAAGTGGCTTGTTGGCCTCACTTCCCCTGATTATTAATGTGATTACATTTTGTGTCTATTAAAAACTGTAGTTTCAAGATAAATAATAAATTCTATGTTGTAAACGCCGTATTCGTTACATTAAGTAAAGACTAGCGATCATTTATTGTCATACTTTTAAATTCGTTTAGTTTGGATGAATATGGAAATAAAAGTATGTAATAAGTGTAACTGTTATCACAAATATCAGGCCTAAAGGATTTCTGTTGTTTCGTAAACTTTTAGCGTTTAACACCATAATATTACGGAACCACTTTTAAATTTAGCGCATTAATGGTTAAATGTGTTTAATCTCTCTCTTCCAATTTATATAATTACCATTAATCTTTCTCATAATTAAGTAATTTTGGTTTGTATAATAATAGTAGGACAATTTTGTACAGGGAGTTAGTCCAATTGTATTTATTTCACCTTTTAACTTATTTTTTTAAATCAGTCGTAAAATTTTAGTTGTTGATAAAATGTGAAATTGTCTAAAACAAGACTTAAAGCAAGTATTACAATTTTTTTGCTTAAATTTTGATCAAGGAAATTGTGATAAAGTCACAAAACAACGGGAAAAAGTTGTGTTTTTTTTAATTGTATACAGTGCGAGACGAACAAAGGACAAGACGCATCAAATTTTGCGAAGCCTAAAAATTAAAACTACGTTCTGTATCGAGGATTTCACGTAGATTATGTAAACTAGACGAGGCCTACTAGAGTTAGCTTTATTTTATAAGGTCGTCATTTCATTTATAAAGAGTTTCTGTTAATTGAGAAGGGGAACGTAACTGTTTACAGTCATCGTTTTGCAAGTAATAGGTAATTAGTTTAACTTTTATAATTAATTAATCTGAACGATCGTTATTGATTGTATCAAGAAATTTAATTTATTTTAAAATCAAATTTACGTTCGTGTTGTCGAAATATTTGAATAAAATTATTACATTGTTATTAACAATAAATTTAGAAAATATTACGCATAAACAGATTACAAGTACTAAAGTTAACCACTAGACCACGTCAAGCCTAATCAATCAACAATTGTACTCTTATGATACTGTTACGTCTCCGTTTGTTAATTGATTTTCCGTAACTTCGTTCCGACGATACTTTAGCGACACAAGTCCTTAGTTAATAAAACTGGTTTATTCTTTCTGAATATAACTTTACCGATACACTTATTTTCAACAGTCGCTCTTTTACAAACGTTTTAACAACGAACGTTAACTTCAACAATACTTCCTGACTGCAGTTCAATTACTCACTACCTACACACATTGTCACGTCACGCCGTGACCATCTTATATATACCAGACCACCCCCCAATCTAGTAAATGCTAGAGCACTCCCGAAGGAACGGGATAGTTCAAGAAAGCAGGTGGCGTGACACTAGTCACGTGACCTCGCTGACGCAACAATACATAACTATTTGTTCATTATACAGAATGTGTAACACTGTTTAATAATTTTTGGTTGTAAATTAAAGTTATTTATTTCAGGCACTAGATAAAACTGCGTCACTCCCATAATAACTTTAAACGATGCAACTGTATCTGCAGAAGAAAGTGTGATGGAACAAAGTTTAAAGTTAAAAACAACTGTATCTGCAGAAGGAAGTGTGATGGAACAAAAGTTTAAAGTTAAAAACAACTGTATCTGCAGAAGGAAGTGTGATGGAACTAAAGTTTAAAGTTAAAAACAACTGTATCTGAAGAAGGAAGTGTGATGGAACAAAAGTTTAAAGTTAAAAACAACTACATTTAGCATGCTAGTGACCCAGGTCAGTAATGATATTAGTTTTAACGAAGTCTTTCTCTCTCTCTCTCCGTTATATCATTCATTAGAGATATTAGTTTTATTCGTGTAGTTCAAAATTATTTAACTTAACTGTAGAGAGATAGTATAATTTCCTAATATTAGTGCTTACTGCTACTTTGAAACGTTTGTAATTGCTTAGGACTATTAACTGGAGACAAAAAAAAACAAAAAAACGGTAAAATCAAAGCTAGCCGAAATTTTAATAACAGATTATTAAATAACTATAGGGAATTTTGATGAAGGGATATCCATATTGAAAGTCTTACATCAAGGGCATCTTTGTACTGAAATATGAGGTTTTTTGTTTGTTTTTAGTTATATTGTAAAGAAAGAATGGCTTAAAAAATAAGAATATTCAAACAAAATCCCAACATCTAAAAGGCCATGACGTTTTCTTGTAAAAGAAACTCCACCTTTTGGAATGTTTTTACTCTGGGTTAAATAAAATTCAATTTTTTGTAGCTTTTTACTGAATATAATATTTTTCATTAATGGTATAGTGTCTGAAAATTTAGTTTTCCGACGAAATAAGCACAATGCGATATTTTTCTATTAATTTTGTTTCAAAAAAAGTACTTTTTTTCCATTTTCCAAAAAAAAAGTCATATTTTTCACCAAAAAGCCAAGGCTATAGCCCATGATTTTTCCCAAATTTTGAAAAAAAATTGTTTATCAGTAAAATCAAAGCTAGCCGAATATTTGACAACAGATTATGAAATAACTATAGGGAAATTTGATGAAGGGCTATCCATGTTGAAAGTCTTACATCAAGGGCATCTTTGTACTGAAATATGAGGAAAAACAAAATGCGTAAGGCTCTTTATGCCCAATCACCGGCGTCGAGCGCCCTCTGAAGTACAAAAGGAGGATTGAGTGTTATAAAAAGAAATTGCGAGTCTGTCTATTCACTGATGTCGAGCGCCCTCTAAAGTATTAAAAAGAGTTGAATGATAAAAAAAAAAAAGTTCGTTAGTTGTTCAAGAATTAGGAACGGTGCGAGATAGCCTCAGCAGCTTTGCCATAAATACAAAAGAAATCAATTACTTCATAAATAATATACGTACACATTACTTGGAATGTGTAAATAAAAACAATCGGTGTTAAGATAAGAATAAAATGTTTTAATTTTTACCGCAAAAATTGATTTGCAAGTGACTTAATTGTCGCATTCCAGCTGGTATGATAAGCCTGCTGTTGGACAAAAGGCCTTGTCGGTACTGGATAGGACAGATGTTCTACAATTGATATTGTAACACACTTTTTGCTTTCATTCACGGGTTTGTAGATAATTCAAATATTTCTCTTCATTTCACAAGATCCTTGTTGTAAAAAAAACTGCCTTGTTATTATTATTATTAAGTGTATTTTTTATTATCGGGTAATCATTGCCACCTATAATGTTTCGCTTAAAAAGGATGCATAGATATCTACTAAACTAGGTAGTACATTGTCGGAATCTATACAATAGTAGTGTCTGTTGTATGTTCATGTGACTACTTCATAGGGTATGGATGGATCTTCACCAAAATTGATATGGAGGTTCATGGGAAGATACATACAAACTTTAAGTTTTGAATTCTGCGTTTTGCGGTTTTTATGGGTCGTTTTT
>NW_013742807.1:0-4650 GCF_000517525.1 Limulus polyphemus
AAAAGTTTATAATTTAAAGAAGACTGCATGACATTCAGTGTTGGTGAAAGTTGTTTAATGTGGATGGTTTCTTTGAGCACTAATTCCAGATCAGTGTTGGCCTTACAAAGGATATTGAAATTTGATAAGTTAAGTTCGTGTCCTGGTCCTTCACTATCTTGATGTATAGAGGAAGCGCAGGGGTTAATCAACATTTTTTGTGTTTTTCATTAAAATTTCCACATACTCATTGTCTCAAAGTAGTATGTGGTTTTACAGTCTCCACAGGTGTATGAGTGATATGCGGTTAAAAACTAATATGAAAGTAAAACATAATTTGGGAACTCTGGAAAAAAAATATTACCTATCTTTGAATTGCTTTTTACGTTTTGTTTTTCAACCTATGTTTTTGTAACATATCTTGTTTTTATTAATTCTATCACGACTTGTGAGCACATTTCAGGTGTTGAGGGCATTTATTTGTAATTCACAAAGAAGAAGAATGGAAAACAAATCTAGACTACCATATCTGTTTACAGGTGAACTCTGTTGAGTCTCTACAGCAGATAAACCTGCCAATTGATTTACATTAATTATCTATGTATTGTTTTTTATGTGATTATCTTATTGGGTTATTTACTATAACTTTTACCATTTTATTAAATGACTAGCAGGATACCCGGCGTTGCCCGTGGAACGAAACACTCAGTTTGGTGACCACTTGATTAAGAGGAAAATAACTAAAAGAGATTCATGGTAATTGTGCCTGAATTATAATTCTTTCAAACAAAATATTTATTTTCTTTGTAAGAGAGGTATACAATGCAAAGAAACTCGACTTTTGTCAAAAACAAATTCAGGTGAGGGTTTCATGAAAATATTGTCAGTTAAGGGCTTCATAATAAACAGTAATCTTAGTTTTTCCACATGGAGAATTTAGATAAAGATTTTTTGGGTTTCCAACACGTGAACACCCAACATAGAGCTGTCTATGAGAGAAGTAGGGCTCAAGCCAGTTACCTTCAATGTTTGACGTTGGGATTTGTTGATGGACATGGAAAAACTTAAGCGAATGGGAAACTGTAGTCTCTCAAACTCAAATGGTATGTCAGTGGGAATCAGTGGGATTCTCGTTGTGAACAAATCTTCACCCAGACCACATCCAGAAAGTATTGTAGCTTCAAAAACATGGGGCATGAGCTTCTTTACTGCCAGTCTTGTTCCATTGCATAGACGTGGTGGATCCAAATTTCTGAGTATCATGATCGGTTATCCTACATTAGACTGAGACAATGTGTTGGGACTCCTGGAGGTTCAAGTGAATTCAGAAACTCAGGGAGATAGTTGACCACTTGGGTTTGATCAGGCACTGAGTCAACTGACTTGTAGCACTGGGTATTACCAGGTATCTGCTGCAACAGCTGTGTGTTGATGACATACTGGAATGAGAAGAGTTTGATCACTTCTAATGACTGCAGTATTTAGAAAAGATAGTTTCCATTCATCTGTGATTTCTACTAGAATGAGAAGAGTTAAACATATCGTTTAACACTAATTAGTTTAATCATTGTTCTTTGGAGCTAATATTGCTCGTTCACACAACCATCTGTGATTTTGATAGTTTTCAGAAAGTTTTGGGAAAACCTTTGCTATGAGTTCATCAACAGATATTATTTATGTACAGATTTGTCCCATGCCAACTGTTCCTTATTAATCTATTTTGACTTTGCCATTGGCTAGTTGCAACAGACTGTCACCAAATTGTCCAGAAAAGTGATCTCCATGCAGATGGGCTCTCATATTGGTAGATAGGTAGAATTTTATTAAGTTTCTCCAAGCTTTAAGTTCATCGGTTCGTGTGCCTCTTGGAATAACCGGCAATGTTTGTCTGAAATCTCCATCCAAAACCAAAGTGACTCCCCCATTAACTTTTTGCTTTCATAAATATCTTGCAGTGTCCTATCCAAAGCTTCTAGTGCTGCTTTGTGGGACATTGTACAAACAATCATTAGGCATCTTCTGAGAACTTGTGCCATCCAAGTTCCTTTACTGATATTGCATGTAACATTTTTATTTATGGTCAAGTTAAATGGGAGCTTAAATGCAGCATGGGCTGTCCTACCTCCAAGCAAAAGAGTTGCTGAGATTCCGGATGAGGCAACTGCAAGTGCAATTTGCTCATGTTAACGAAGTTCTACCAACAACAGGTTGATAAGAAATGTTTTACCTGTTCCTCCTGGTGCTTCAATGAAAAATAATCCACCTTTGGGATGTTAGACACTGCCATTTATTGCTGCATGCGCCGTTCTTTGGACAGGTAGCAAATTTGGCTCATTAACTGAAACTTCTAGGTTAAGAGCTTGAATATCATAAATGGTCTCACGCAGAACCTCACGATTGAGTTTGTCATCCTGATTGTGTTGAACTTCAGGAAGACCAAATGATGGAAGCTCTTTTCCTCTCAGAGACAATACTTTGTCCTCAATGGCAATAACAGCCAAATTAAAAATGGCATTATTGTAGCTAACTTCTATATTAGTATTTTGTAGTTTAGCCTGGTGCTTGAAGTCTTTGATAGATCATCTCTGTGATTTTGCCACAGGGCAACTGGATTTGAAACACCACAAACTTGCAGAAAAACAGCAAACAAGCTTCTGAGGTTGGCTGATGACTGTGAGAATTGTGATTCTGTTAGTGTGGACTTACAATGTGCATCATCTTCGAGAAGGCCTCGCTTGAAACACGCCTCTCTACAGGTGGCATAGAGGTGATCTTTGACATTACGCAAATTCTCAAAGGATGTCGGATCTCTCACATCATGAAGCAGTATACAAAGTTTAATGCACTCTTGCTGGCTTGGATGAACAGTATAGACCCTTGCCAAGGCTTCATTTAAAAAAAAAACAGGATGACCATCTATAGGAGTAACTCTTCTTCTCCTACTCCATTTGTTGTTGCTCCAAATGTGAAAAGACGGGACCTCAGAATAAAGTAATGTGCGTACAAAGGGATATTCTTGGCAAAAGTTGAAGAATCCAGTCAGAGTTGTATTTTTTTGGAGCCAATGCCTGTTGCAAAGCATTTTCTTTAGTGAAGTAGAATATCTGTCCGTTTTATATGTGGACACTACGTTGTTCGATGATAGGATGTCGCCATGAACTGGAAATCCCAAAATGCTTAAATTGCTACTAATGTACTTTCCAGGTTGGAACTGATTCACTTCACCATTTGTGTTTTGGTCTTGAAGAGCACACATAGCAGCGTCAGATCCCTTGTTGACATACTTGCACACATATTTGACTAAGTTAGAAAACTCAACATTGATGTGTACATTAAAGGTCTTTGACAACAGGGGACAATAAGGCACTATCCATCGATTGTCAGTGTATACATCCTGACTGTTTCTCTTTTTCATCGTGGCTGTAAATCCTCGATATTCATGCTTTCTCCTTCTGTAGAGAGGATATTGATCTTCACCAGTTTGGGTCTCTTTTACCAGTTGCCTGGGATACGTTTTCACACATTATTGCAATGTATGTCCGTGTATTGTATCAATTACTAGAACACATATAACATGGTTATGTATGTCCATGTATTATATCAATTACTAGAACACATATAACATTCTAATGTGTGTTCATGTATTATATCATCTACTAGAACACATATAACATTCTTATGTGTATCCATGTACTATATCAATTACAAGAACACATATAACATTCTAATGTGTGTCCGTGTATTATATCAATTACTAGAACACATGTAACATTATAAATGTGTGTTCATGTATTATATACCTCACTAAAACACATATAACATTATAATGTATGTCCATATATTATATCAACTACAACAACACATATATAACATTTTGATGTGTGTTCATGTATTATATCAATTACTACAACATATATAAAAATCTAATGTGTATCCATGTATTGTATCAAGTACTAGAACACATATAACATTGTAATGTATATTCATAAATTATATAAATCTCTAGAACACATATAACATTCTAATGTGTTTCCATTCATTACATCAATTACTACATCATATATAACTTTGTAATGTATGTCCATGTATTATATCAATAACTAGAACACATATAACATTATAATGTGTGATAATGTATAATATCAATTACTAGAACACATATAACATTCTTATGTGTATCCATGTATTATATCAATTACTAGAAACCATATAACATTATAAATGTGTGTCCGTGTATTATATCAATTACTAGAACACATGTAACATTTTAAATGTATGTCCATGTATTGTATCAATTACTACATCACATATAACATTATAATGTATGTCCATGTATTATATCAATTACTAGGACACATATAACATTCTAACGGGAGTCCATGTATTATATCAATTACAAGAACACAAATAACATTATAATGTATGCCCATGTATTATTTTATTTACTAAAACACATATAACATTATAATGTATGCCCATGTATTATATCACTTACTAGAACACGTATAACATTATATTGTGTGTGTATGTATTATATAAATTACTACAACACCTATAACAGTGTAATGTAGGTCCATGTATTATATCAATTACTACAACATATATAATATTCTAATGTGTGTCCATGCAATATATCAATTACTAGAACACATATAACATTCTTATGTGTAT
>NW_013742808.1:0-7303 GCF_000517525.1 Limulus polyphemus
ATCTTAACACTAGATCAGAACACTAGATCTTAACACTAGATCAGAACATCATTTATGGTTGCAGAGCTCCAGAATATGAAAACGTATGGTGGAAACTATATCACACTACTGGACGTAAGAACCAATTACGGTTGCATAGTTCGAGAATATAAATAGTAAACCAGCAACAAGATCTATCACATTAAATACAACTTTCACGATTTATAGGAATATGTTCCTAATAAAGATGATTGTTTTAATATAACACAAGACTTTCTAAGTGCAATTATTTTTATTTCTAGACAAAAGTACTTTATCAAATAAAATCATTTACATTAATATAGCCATAATTATTTCTAAATATATTGTCTAAATCTAATTGAACTTTTCAAATATACGATCAATTTTCTCATTGAATAGAAAAACCTACAGTTGTGGGTTACTTGTCAACTTTACTTTCTCATCTTATCTCTAATCCACTCCATACCATGTTTCTTAGATCAGCTCTAATACAATCTATTACCTCCTTTACAGCTCAGTCCTAATCCACTCCATACCATGTTTCTTAAAAAAGGAGGTAATAGATTGTATTAGAGCTGATCTAAGAAACATGGTATGGAGTGGATTAGGACTGAGCTGTAAAGGAGGTAATAGATTGTATTAGAGCTGATAAAGGAGGTAATAGATTGTATTAAAGCTGATCTAAGAAACATGGTATGGAGTGGATTAGGACTGAGCTGCATTAGGACTGAGCTGAGACTAATACTTTATATGGTTGAAAATTATTATTTAGAGGAATTCTTTTTTATGTTTAACAGAAATTCCATTAGAGAAGTAACTCTCAACTGTTAAAACTGAAAAAGAAGGTTTAAAATGTGTAAGAGATGAGCAAAGAAATGTAGCTTATAATGACTTTGGATTGAGCTAAGAAAGACGATTTAGAATGGGATATTTAAACCGCAACCACTAAATTAATGGTTTGATTGGTGTCCAGTTGAATGTGAGTTTAAACAGTAACATCTAAACTAATGGCTTCATTGGTCTCTACTTGAATGTGATATTTAAACAGTAACATCTAAACTAATGGCTTCATTGGTGTCTACTTGAATGTAACATTTAAACATCTAAACTAATGGCTTCATTGGTGTCTACTTGAATGTAACATTTAAACAGTAACATCTAAACTAATGCCTTCATTGGTGTCTACTTGAATGCAACATTTAAACATCTAAACTAATGGCTTCATTGGTGTCTATTTTAATGTGAGTTTAAACAGTAACATCTAAACTAATGGCTTCATTGGTGTATACTTGAATGTGAGATTTAAACAGTAACACCTAACGGCTTCATTGGTGTCTACTTGAATGTAAGATTTAAACAGTAACACCTAATGGCTTCATTGGTGTCTACTTGAATGTAAGATCTAAACAGTAACACCTAAATTAATGGTTTGATTGGTGTCTACTTGAATGTAAGATCTAAACAGTAACATCTAATGGCTTCATTGGTTCCTCGAATGTAAGATCTACATTCAACTGGACACCAATCAAACCATTAATTTAGTGGTTCCTGTTTTTAAACAGCAACCACTAAATTAATGGTTTGATTGGTGTCCAGTTGAATGTGATATTTAACTCAATTGTAAGGGCAACATTCAAACAGGCTTAGACATTGAAGAGGGCCAAAATAATAAAGAAGAAATAAGGTGCAGAAAGTGGTATAACATGGTACAAAGATAATTTTACTGGTAGGCTAAACTGTTATTGTTGTAATACTAGAAGTATAAGAAATATAATGAATGACCTTATAGCACTGATTGGAACAGAGGATTTTGATATAATGGGAATAACTGAAACCTGGCTACATGTAGAAAATCTTGATGACAGGAATTTCTTTGAAATGCAAGGTTATAGGTTATATATATAAAATGTGAGTTACATCCTGTTGAAGTTGATATAAAAGCTAATAATGTGAGTTACAGGCTGTTGAAGTTGATATAAAAGCTAATAATATATAAAATGTGAGTTACAGGCTGTTGAAGTTGATATAAAAGCTAATAATATATATAATGTGAGTTACAGCCTGATGAAGTTGATATAAAAACTAATAATAAAACACAATGTGAGTTACATCCTGTTGAAGTTGATATAAAAGCTAATAAAACATAATGTAAGTTACAGCCTGATGAAGTTGATATAAAGCTAATAATATATATAATGTGAGTTACAGGCTGTTGAAGTTGATATAAAAGCTAATAATAAAACACAATGTGTGTTACAGCCTGATGAAGTTGATATAAAGCTAATAATATATATATAATGTGAGGTACATCCTGTTGAAGTTGATATAAAAGCTAATAATGTGAGTTACAGGCTGTTGAAGTTGATATAAAAGCTAATAATATATATAATGTGAGTTACAGACTGATGAAGTTGATATAAAAGCTAATAATAAAACATAATGTGAGTTACAGCCTGATGAAGTTGATATAAAAGCTAATAATATATACAATGTGAGTTACAGGCTGTTGAAGTTGATATAAAAGCTAATAACGTGAGTTACAGGCTGATGAAGTTGATATAAAAGCTAATAATATATATAATATGAGTTACAGCCTGATGAAGTTGATATAAAAGCTAATAATAAAACATAATGTGAGTTACAGCCTGATGAAGTTGATATAAAAGCTAATAATATATACAATGTGAGTTACAGACTGATGAAGTTGATATAAAAGCTAATAATGTGAGTTACAGGCTGTTGAGGTTGATATTAAAGCTAATAATAAAACATAATGTGTGTTACATCCTGTTGAAGTTGATATAAAAGCTAATAATACATATAATATGAGCTACAGACTGATGAAGTTGATATAAAAGCTAATAATATATAAAATGTGAGTTACAGGCTGTTGAAGCTGATATAAAAGCTAATAATGTGAGTTACATCCTGTTGAAGTTGATATAAAAGCTAATAATGTGAGTTACAGGCTGTTGAAGTTGATATAAAAGCTAATAATGTGAGTTACAGGCTGTTGAAGTTGATATAAAAGCTAATAATGTGAGTTACAGGCTGTTGAAGTTGATATAAAAGCTAATATATATAATATGAGTTATAGAGAATCATATAAACTTTTATTAAATAACATTTTTCCTGCAGTGGTTTCCATGATCAGTGAGAACAGCATGTTTTAGGAACTTCGTTAAACGATGATTTGTTTGGTTTTCCAGGATAATTTATTCCAGAAGAAGAACAGGACTTTATAGTTCGTAGATTTCCTCTTAACTTTTGACATTGTGCTTGAATTTGTTAGTTTCAAATAACATTTTATTCTTCCAATAAGTTTCCGCTATTCATCAGTGTGTCTGATTATCGGCATGCTAGCGTCTTTACTTTTGTTATTTTTAGACTAACCGGGCGGCAAGACTTGAATCCGATTCCTGCTCAGAAGTATAGAGAATGCTGTCAGTTTGTAGAATCATCAAAAAGGAACTTCGTTAGTGAAGTATGTAGTGGACCTTGAAGTTAGTTCATCTTATGTTTTATGGGGTTAAAAAAAACACTGCAGGATCAATCTTAGTTTTGGATGGCATTTGTTAACTAGCTAAAAACAAAAATCGTTCCTGTTGTTAGACCTAACAGATCTAGCCCAGTTAGAAAATTTTTTATTGAACGTATAGCTGGCTCATAAGATAATACATGGAAGGTGATCACTCAGTGATTTGAGATATTTTCTCTATAAAGCTTTTTCTTGCAAATTCTATTAACAATAAACTAAAACTTAATAAGGACTTGTAGTCCGTACAAGAGTTCTTACAAGCACTAGTATATTTAGTACAACTATGTTGATAGTTTAAAGCTTTAGCTGTAAATTTATGTACTTAAAACATTGAAATTCAGGGTTCAGTTTCCCGTGGTGAACAGAGCGCAGATATATTGTGAAACTTTTTCACTAAGATAAACAACCAAACAAAGCTTATAAGCCAAACATGATTTTTCAAAAATCTTATTCTATAAAAGAAATTAAATACGTTTTTTACAACTACTTATGAAATAACACGAGCTAATAAACACAATATTAGCACATATAAGCACAGTTTTATTAAATAGCACAATAAACAAAATGAGAACTCTAGCTTCTGAAAATTATTACTTGACACTTTAAGCACAAAACTTGGTATAGAAATCACGAACTGTACGTATAACTGCACAAATTAGACAGGCACGTTCCACCCACGAGTAGACACAGACATAGGGTCAAACTGGTATAATATGCTATTGGATCATCGTTGCCGCATGTAACCTTATCTAAGTAAATAGATTAGGACCTTTCGGCATCCGGCTTAAAGGGGTATAATAACTAAGTATAAACATTAAAAAGCAATCATCTCAGTATATAACCTAGTTGTAGAAGGATAAATCAACAGACGTTTCAACAAACACACAAAACGTTGTACGTAAAGTATGCATTTCCTAATGAATTAACAGTTCCCTTCTAACTTTTAAAAATAAGTAGCTTACACTTTACATACAAAACGTGGTATTATCATTTCTTTAGTTAATTGTTCACATTTAACAACAAAACTTGATATTTAAATAATTACTTCTACACATTTTATAAACAAAATATGGTACAGGAATCATGATTTCTAATTACATTAATAGTTTACTCTGAATCTGGCATAACTTGGTGACAGAGCTCTTGACTCACAACCTGCGGGTCGCGAGATCGAAACCCGGCACATAACATGCTCGTCCTTTCAGTCAATTCCACTATTGTTTAGTAAATATTAGCTCAAGAGTTTGAGGTTGGCGGTTACGGCAGCTTAAAATTAATAACGTCTGTAGATAGACTCAGTAGCTTTGTTTTAAGTAAGCAATAGTTCACACTGTATACGGTTTTGAAAAATGTTCTTGTTGCTTGTGAAAATTAATAGTTAAGAGCTAATTTTATGTTCTCACAATTGACATAAAAATTGTTCTTTGTGGCTTCGAAATTGTGATAGTTTTACATAAACAAGTACCCCTATTAATACATAGACTGTCTTCAATGCTGACGGAGGACACATATTTTATGCTCCATTTGCCTTCAACTGTCTCTTAGGTCTTAAAAGTCCTAAGTGTTGGAGTTTCATACCAAAATCAACAAAATGCTGCTCGAACAAGGCTACAAGCTACTGAAGTTACATTAATGACAAGAAGAACAGCCTCATCCTAACAAACAACCATCATGAAGAGTATAAGTGGTATCATCAATTCTTCCCAAGATAGACTTTTGGGAGCATCTCCAAGTTTTGGTTTTATTTTTAGCATGAAAGGGTGTAAAACTATTTGATTTTATTATAACAAACAATACATTATTCTGTTGGGTATTTATACGCTAGGTATTAAGTGATAATATATTTTGTTTCACGCAACAAATAAGATATTCGTTAAGACTAACTTTGTCATATTCGTTAAGACTAACTTTGTCAGAGAACAGTAATGAATGTGCAGGTGAAATAATGGCAACAGACGCAGGTGGAAAGATAAAATGGATGAGACTTTCAATTTTTATTTTGTATTTTTGGTGTTGAATGACGCTTCCACTATGTGTTTTCACTAACTACTCTTAAATAGAGTATTTTTTTTTGTTTGGCAGTGTTATTCGGGAACCGACTTCAAAAGCCTTACGGTGACAGAGATTTAAACCTCGTGTCGTGTTTCTCGTTCGTGTCGTTAATAACTCGGGGCATTTTGTCAAGTTCGCTAAGCAACTATTGTTGTACTTGGCATTTCGCCCTTGTGAAATTTACGAGCATTTTGTTGAGTTACAAAGAGGCTTAGGGTAGATTTAGTAGCTGCCGATCACCGATAGAAAGAAGAAATAACTTTTTGTGTGATTAAATCAACGTTATAACTGCTACTATCCTAGAAAATACTTAAAACTGTGCCCGAATATTAAGAATAATGTACCTATATATAATTCTTTATGGCTCAAACTTATCATAAACCGATCGTTTTTTATTTCAAGGATGACTGAGTACAGCGAGCCATAATAAAAGCTGGTGCAGTTTACAAAACAATGATGTCATTAATTATACCTCCTGTGAACAGATTACAAGCTGCGTGAGTCCTCATTTCAAATACTAGGCACAAACTCTGTAAATCATTTGAGATTACAGTGTTTCTGTGTCACTTGATGACTCTCAAACATCCAAATTGTGAAAATCTGATATATTTCAACAGCCGTTACTAAGGAAATAGTTTTCTCGGTTTCAGTGGAAATGGGAAATGAGTATGGCACATGGATAGGAGAATCTGTGGAGTAAATAGAGAGAAAAGAATTAGATTATGCTATCGAGGGACAGGGTGGAAGGATGTAACCACAGAGGAAGTGATATAGTAAAGATTCAGTCTGTATGGTGAACATATGGAAATGATGTAGGGAAGGGTAGGTCAGAGTAACTAATTGTTAAGTACAAGGCATTCAAAGAAAAAGGCCATATTATCTTAATTCTGTCAGTGATACTAGCAAGGCCTGACTGTGGGGATGAAATTATAAGACGGTCACTAGGGTAGATTGCTAGGCTTAGATTAATGTGTAAGGAAAAGAAGATTGACTGTTTGGATTTGTGAGATCAATGGGAAGAGGGAGCTTTTTGGAATGGATTTAAATAGGGTAGAGGATGGCATATTTGCAAGGGATATTTAAGGGTAGAGGTTAAAAATAAAGAAAAGGGTAAACTGTGGGAAATGGCAGCAGGATTTAAAAAGGAAATTAAGCTTTTGTATGTGAAAGATACAGTGGCTGATCATAACTTTCAGGCTGTTAAAGTACTAACAGGGCTAGTAGTAGTGGATTTAATTGTAATGAGCAGGTCTTAAATAACATTTCAGCCTTTAGTTGGTGCAGATGAACTTGAGAATGTTAAAAGGGATGGGAATAAAAACTTAAGAAGGTTATTTTTATAGGAGATTCTTTTCAGAACAGCCTCCAATTTCTCCTCCAACCTACAAATTCTAAATACAAATTGTACAACTTCAATACCAGGTTCCTTAAATGTGAATATCAGCCCCAATTTCCCAAATAAACCCACTCCTTTCACCTAACAAACTTCGAGCACTTAACCCGATGACCACCGGCTAATAACTTTCTTAGTAGGCAATGCAAGTCTTGCTATATTTCATTCCAACAATAAAACTAGTGGACAAATATGTTCAAAAGTTCATAAGAATTTTGATAAATGTAGGTAGTTTAAGAAACATAAAGCCTATTAATTTTAATAAATTTAGTTTTTTTGCATTATGATCTTTAATATCTTGGAAAATTACATTAGGAAAT
>NW_013742809.1:0-5068 GCF_000517525.1 Limulus polyphemus
TAGATAATCCGTCACTTATTCTAGTTGGTTAGTATAACTAGATAATCCATCACTTATTCTAGTTGGTTAGTATAACTAGATAGTCCATCACTTATTCTAGTTGGTTAGTATAACTAGTTATCTAATTTCGTCACTTTACCATGTTAATTGTTTCCAAGTCTCTCAGCGTGAAGTCTGCAGGCGTACGACTCTAGAAACCGGGTTGCGATGTCCTTGGTGGACACAGCACAGGTAGCCCATTGTGTAGCAATTTTGGGCTTTACAACAAACAACCAAGTTTGTTAATGTAACTAGGTATTTCGTTAGTTGTCCTGGGCTTTCATGTATAGGGTTAAACTTGGTTATTGCTGTTTTTAAATAAAAACTTTGCATAACATTAAAGGATATCAGGGGAACTTTTGGCCTATCTGTGCTGTCATATACACTAAATTATACAAATCCTAAAAATAATAATAAAAATAAGAACCTCAAAGCCAGTCTTTATAATTAAAATATCAAACTTTCCCTTAAACATCTTTAAACAATAACTCTTATTTTACCAAAGTGTATATTTGTGTTAATTAGTCTTACCATACTCATCTTTAAATTTTTTAAATGGTAATGCATCAACGTTATCAATTCCCTTAAGAATTTTGAACACCTCAGTCTCGTCTTTTCTAACTCTTCTATTTTCAAGAGAAAACAAATTCACAGGTCTTAACCAATCCTCATATGACAACCTTACCATCCCAGGTACCATTCTAGTAACCCTTCTCTAAGCTCTTTCCAACAATTCAATGTCCTTCCTAAGGTAAGTAGCCCAAGACTGAACACAATATTCCAAATGTGCCCTTTAACCAGCGACCAATACAATGAAATCATAACCTCTTTAGACTTTTATTCATTATTGTTATAGATACAGCCTAAAAATCCTATTTGCACTGCCCCTAACTACAGCACACTTCTTGTATGGCTTTAGAGACTGATCAATCAGAACAACATGATTTTTGTTCTTCCATGACACTTTTAAGGTTATACCCATCAACATTATACTCAAAATTCAAATTGTAATATACCACATGCATTCATTATAATTAAAAGCCATCTGCTATTTATTCGTCCAACTCACTAAATAATCCAAATCCTTTCATAAAGCAGTAGCATCTTTCTCACAGCCAGCAACAACAAAAACTTTAATCTCATCAGCAAATTTAAATAATTTAGTGATCATTATTTCATCTATATCAATGATGTAAATCAAAAAGAGCACTGGGGTACTCCTTTCGTGACATTAATCCAGTTTGACTGAAATCATTTGTGACACTCCTCTGCTTTTTGTCATTCAACCAATTTTATATTCGATAAGCCATCCTATCCCCCACACCCACAGAGATGACTTTTACTATAAGCCTTATATGTGGCATCTTGTAACATGCTTCCCGAAAATCTATAAGCTGTAACTTCTTCAAAGAATGTTAAAAGATTAGTAGGGCAATATTTTACCTTAGTGAAACCATGCTGACTTCAAAAACAAATTTTAAACTTTGTTAAGTGATTTTACAAAACATCTTAAATCACACTTTCAAAACCTTTTTCCACAACTGATTTCATGCTAATAAGCCTACAATTACTAGGACAATTTTTATCCCCTCCCTTGAAAACAGCAGTAACATTAACCAATTTCTAATCTTATAACACCTGCCCACTCTTCAAAGACTTAGAAGTGGCTCACGTATCCAATCCTTAACCTATTTCAAAACTCTTGAATAAATATTGTTTGATCCAGGAGCCTTATTGTTCTTTAAGTATACCAAAGTTTTCTTAACACAGAATTAATATGATCATCTTGTTCAATCTTCTTTGCATCTTGTAATTGTTTAAGTTGAGGAATATTGTTTAAATCTTCATTAGTAAAAACCGAATTAAAAGTAGAATTTAGTAACCCAGCTATCCCATAATTATCATATACTAAGAAGTCTTCCTGTGTCATCACTCAATGGCTCTGCTCCCATCCTATCATTTTCATTACCCTTAGTGTATTTGAAGAAATACTTAATATTTGTTTTACTGTCCCCACCCCAATGGCACAGCTTTATGTCTCTGGACTTACAACGGTAGAATTTTATTTTTACATTTTCAGCCAACCTTTTTTCATATATTTTATTATTTCCGAATTTCCCATATTTACCAACTCTCAATGTCTTCTATAATTCACAAAATCTCTAATCACTTCTTATATTTATAATGTGTTTCTTTAATTATATCCTTTATATCCATTGTAAACCAGTCTGTTTTTTTTTTTACTTGCAGCCACCCTTTTCTGTCCAAAAGGAACATACCTACCTTTAATATTTAGGAATTTATTTGCAAAAATTTTCCACATTTGATCTATAAATAATTCGGTTACACAATTCACAGAACATAATTGTTGTCTCATCTCTACAAAATATGCTGTTTTGAAACTTAGAGCCAAAATCTGATTATTCCTGATCTCCATATGCAATAAAACATCAAATCTAAATGATAAATGATTACTTTCAACCAGATTTTCCCCAAACTCTACATGATAAACGATTTCTATATTAGAAATTAATAATATATCTAAAACAGCATTGTTCCAACTAGGTACCCCAACAATATGTTGAAGAAAACCATCGTGAACAGTTTCTAAAAACCATTTGTAGACAAGACGATGAAATTCTGTAGAGACAGGAGAATAAAATCATTTGTCGTCTACTTAATTAAATCCTTTAACGATTTGAGTAAACCCCTTGACGAATCAGTATAAAGTTTTTCAATGACTAGTGATTATAATTGTTTGTCGAATACTTAGTGAAATCCTCTAGAGATTATTGAATAAATCCCTCTGTCGAATATCTATATATACTACTAAAGCTCTGAGATCGAGATTGTTTGTTTGCTTGTCTGTAATTAAATACAGCAAAAAACGGCGCACAATAGCGCCATATTTCTAATGAAATGGGAATAGAAACAGAATAAAACAAGTTTCGTTAAAATCGTGCCACGGGTTACCGAGTTAGCCCCGTTTTTCGGGTCACTTTTATGAAAATTTCTAGATGACTTTAGGTACACTAGATGGCACCACATATCGGTTTATCTATCTGTCTATTCGTTTTCCACCTGATGAATCACTTTAATATATCTTCTATACAACAATATATGCACAACAGAAATTAAATGATGAGATGAAAATATGTTATAACGACGCGTAGAAAAAACAACAATAAAATGGACCTACAATATTATTAACTATTTGCAAATAGTAACTATGGAGACGAAGTAATAAAATAAAAATCAAGTCGAGAACAACAACAAATTTTTATAAACGAAAACCTCTCGCGGAGCATTGGCTTACATATTTCCCTGTCAATGTTCCAATCTTCATTAAAAGGCGTAAGATGACAAAAACAAGATCTTGAAGAATTTATCTATATACTACTAAAACTCTGAGATTGTTTGTTTGCTTACTTTTTCAGTCAAAATATCATTCACACTACCGTTCGCGCTCTTTACGAAACTTCATCGGGTCACGGGTTACCGAATTAGCGCCGTTTTTCGGGTCACTTTTATGAAAATTTCTAGCATGAGTAATTTTGCATCACACTACCGTTCGCGCTCTTTTCGAAACTTCTTCGTTCAAATCTATTTCCGTGTCAATGTTCCCATCTTCATTAAAAGGCATAAGATGACAAAAACAAGATCTTGAAGAATTTCTCAATAATGTTCCTTGGTTATGGTAGGTAA
The DNA here is from genome assembly GCF_000517525.1 of Limulus polyphemus. Classification (NCBI taxonomy): domain Eukaryota; kingdom Metazoa; phylum Arthropoda; class Merostomata; order Xiphosura; family Limulidae; genus Limulus; species Limulus polyphemus. The sequence continues at coordinate 3,745 of NW_013742809.1, forward strand.
TTGGAAGAAAAAATAAAGTGTTACTGTTTCTTATTTGTAGAAGGTTTAAGATGAAAGACCACAACATAATGAACTAATTCATCACAATACCTGAAAACTCTGACTTCGCTTTTTTGAAAAATGAAATGGTCTTTCCTTTTACTCCCAATCAACAATCAAATATCTTTTCTTCATTTATGAATAACACGAGTGGATTGAAATATTTAATTAAATTATCTCAAAATAAACCTTCATTTCGGTGCAAGATTGAAATTAGCTTGAATTCTTCATAACCACTGAATAATGGGTAACCCAACGGGTCACGGGTTGTCTAGTATATAATAAAATCCTTTAGAGACTTCAGTAAAATTATATAGTGGTAAAATTATTTAACTTCTAGTACAACCACTTGTTAACATCTTGGTAAAAATCAGTTAACTCTAGTAAAACCATTTGTTAACTTCTTGGTAAAAATATTTAACTCCTAGTGAAATCCTTTATCGACTACTAAGTAAACTTCTGTGACGACTATTTAGTAAACTTCTGTGACGACTATTTAGTAAACCTCTGTAACGACTACTTAGTAAACTTCTTTAACGACTATTTAGTAAACTTCTCTAACGACCACTTATTAAACTTCTCTAACGACTACTTAGTAAACTTCTTTAACGACTACTTCGTAAACTTCTCTAACGACTACTTAGTAAACTTCTGTAACAACTACTTAGTAAACTTCTCTAGCGACTACTTAGTAAACTTCTCTAACGACTACTTAGTAAACTTCTGTAACGACTACTTAGTAAACTTCTCTAACGACTACTTAGTAAACTTCTGTAACGACTACTTAGTAAACTTCTCTAACGACTACTTAGTAAACTTCTGTAACGACTACTTAGTAAACTTCTCTAACGACTACTTAGTAAACTTCTCTAACGACTACTTAGTAAACTTAGAGAAGTTTACTAAGTAGTCGTTAGAGCTTCTCTAACGACTATTTAGTAAACATCTGTAACGACTACTTAGTAAACTTCTTAGTAAACTTCTCTAACGACTACTTAGTAAACTTCTCTAACGACTACTTAGTAAACTTCTTTAACGACTACTTAGTAAACTTCTCTAACGACTACTTAGTAAACTTCTCTAACGACTACTTAGTAAACTTCTTAGTAAACATCTGTAACGACTACTTAGTAAACTTCTTTAACGACTACTTAGTAAACTTCTGTAACGACTATTTAGTAAACTTCTCCAACGACTACTTAGTAAACTTCTCTAACGACTACTCAGTAATTCGATGACGAGGAACCCACTTTGAGAGTAATAATGACTGGAGACGGCTTGAATG
>NW_013742810.1:0-5435 GCF_000517525.1 Limulus polyphemus
GAAGAGTACACTGTTTAAAACAAAAGCATCTTGTAAATATTTTGTACTGTTATAAAGTTTGTAAAATATTTTATAGATACCTCTTTTTAACTACCTATAATTCCATATTTGCAGAGAGGGGAAACATGTTTTCTAGTTCTTTTTTTTCCAACAGTTACAGTTGCGAGCCAATTCTTTTTCTTGACTAATTATCCTAACTTGGAGGGCTTTTCCCTTTATCATAATTGCTAGATATTTCTTACTTGTTTCCTTTAAACTCCCATGAAAAACATCTTGACCAATCCAAATGAGACTTGTTACAAATACATCTTGTGACAATCCCAACAGATTAAGAACACAGGTTTGTGTTTTTTAAGGATTGAAAGGTTAATATTGCAATATTTGTATTTTTAGTTTACTATCTCTTTAAATTGTGACCAATCTAAACAAGACTTTACACACAATACCTTACAAGTCCCTCACATAAAGCAGGGAGGTAATAGATTTACGCCTTTCTTGTAGTTTTGTAGTGGTCAAAGGTCAACATTTTAAAAAATTGAAGGTTTGTTGTACCATTTCTTTTTCAGTTAATTTAGAAAAGAATTTGTACAAAGATCTATCGCAACCACTTCCACAGACTAAAATGGGCATATTTGGGATTTGTTAATCTTTGTTTATTCAGGGGTAAAATGCCCACTACCCCCCCAAAAAGCATGGTATCTCTGTAGACCTAGATAGATTGTCATGTAATGCAATACAGACTGAACGAGACAAGTCAACAGATTTGTAAGCAAATGCAGTATGCTCCCCCCAATAACCCATCTTTTTCAAAAGATCCTTAAAATACACACAAGTTTCATAATATAATGGTATTCAAGTGAGGAGGACAGAAACAATACATATACACACTTTAGAAGAATAGACACTTGACTTTTTATGAGGAAGTTCGATTGGAACATATCGAATTGTGACTTTATAATACATACAGATTTATTAAAACCTTTACAACTAAATTTGGGGTAAATAAGATTATTTTTCAACATGATATTACAAACATTTAACAACTATAGTAATGTGTTTATATGTTGACTTGTCTCGTTCAGCCTCTGTTGCATATCTCTTCTGTTTGTATGTTGACTTGTCTTGGTCAGCCTCTGTTGCATATCTCTTCTGTTTGTATGTTGACTTGTCTCGTTCAGCCTCTGTTGCATATCTCTTCTGTTTAGATGTTGACTTGTCTCGTTCAGCCTCTGTTGCATATCTCTTCTGTTTAGATGTTGACTTGTCTCGTTCAGCCTCTGTTGCATATCTCTTCTGTTTAGATGTTGACTTGTCTCGTTCAGCCTCTGTTGCATATCTCTTCTGTTTAGATGTTGACTTGTCTCGTTCAGCCTCTGTTGCATATCTCTTCTGTTTATATGTTGACTTGTCTTTTTCAGCCTCTGTTGCATATCTCTTCTGTTTATTTGAGGTGGGCATTGATTGTGAAATTTTAAAAATGTTAACTTTTTGAAATTAAAATATGCTAGCTTTAACGTTTAATCATTCAGCAGTGTGAAACTTACTATCTAGGCTTGGTTATCTCTGTTTATAAAATACAGCAACTGCTACAACATTAAGTATAATAATAATAATACTGTAATTTTCAATTTTATGAGGGTTGTGCCCTGATTGGTCAGACTGGAATCCCAAAGATGCTTTAAAAAATGTATCGGGAACAATGACTCTAGCCAATGATTGGCTGAACGTGCCACAGGCAAGTCTTAGTTTCTTATATCTGTAATCTTTAAATTTGTTTAATGTCATGATAATTTTTTTTATTAGTTGATAACTTAAGTATTATTTCCTGTAAGTAGCTTGAATGTTTAAGTTCTGATGATGAATTAACTAGAACACTTTTTATTAATTACTAATGACACAGAGATGGCTTGTTTAAATTATGAAATTTGTATGAAACAGTGTATGATAAAAGATTTTTAGTGAGAATGTTTTAACGCAACAAATACTTTACTGATTTGTGAATAAAAGTTTTCTCGTGTAAGAGATCCAAACTGTTGCTGCTTATTATACTTTGAGTTGCTCAGAATTTATAGTATGTAATTAGTTGTTTGTGTAGATACAATTTCCCAAAACTAACTTATAATTAGTATATTAACAAATTAATAGTTCAAATGGATTTTTTTATCATGTATCATTAAAAAGATGTAACGTAGATTTTCTGTTTTAGACTGAATGTTGTTCATATTTCACTTTAGTTGATCAAACCAGAAGATGTAGTAGATCCAAACGTTGATGAACTCTCGATGATGACATACTTATCTCAGTTTCCCAATGCTAAGTTAAAACCAAATGCTCCTCTTCACCCTCATGTTAATCCCAACAGAGTGCGCTGCTACGGTCTAGGTATTGAGCCTACTGGGGTCGTTAGTTATGTTCCAATAAGTTTTACTGTTGAGACTTTCAGTGCTGGCAAGGGTGATGTTAAAGTGTTAGTCGAGAACCCCAGAGGACAGTTGGAACCAGTAAGTCTGTTCTGAAGCTGTTTTATATTTTTAGTTTTTAATTATGGAAAGAAATCATTCCAGATATGACTGGAATGCTGAAGATGTAAATCTGATGGTTTACAACACTAAATACTGGGTTTTGATACCCATGGTGGGCACAGCATCGATAGCCCAGTTTGTAGCTTTCTACTTAACAATGTTAATGAAGAATGTTTCCAAATATTAAGAGTAATTGTGAAATTAGAATTTTTTCATTGTATATCGCTGATGCAAAATGTAACAGTATACATTAGCCAGAAAAGTTAACAGTGTACGAGTGATTGGTTGATAGATAATTTATATTGTTGTTTTCAGGCACAAATCAAGTTTAATGTTGACGGAAGCAAAACCTATACAGTTACATATACTGCCAAGATGGAAGGTATGCATAAGGTAACATTTATTTAACTTAATTATTAATATACACATACGACATTATTGTAAGTGGTTGTTGATTTTTAGTCTCTTGTATTGAAATATGGCTGACTAAAGTTTCCACCAGACTTTCTAAATCTGGTAGTTGGTTGAAAATAGCCTCTAAGAGACTTACTGGAGTTTTTTAATTGTTAGAAAACCTTGTATGAAATTCATGATTTCATAACTTGAACATTGTGTGACTATAGTAGACTGGAAGTAAGCATTAATATGACAATTAGGTAGGTTCTAATGTTATCATGGAAAATAAAGACAGTTTATTTGCTAAATTAGATTTCAAAAAATATCTTAATTTTCCAAAGTATGTTACTGTTGTAGGTAAAAGTACTGTTTGCTGGAAATGAAGTTCCAAAGAGTCCTTACAATGTCAAGGTTGAGGGCACTGTTGGTGACTTTAGAAAGGTATCCACTAGTGGACCTGGGTTAGAACCTACTGGTGTGATGGTTGGCCAACCTACCTACTTTGACGTCTTTACAAAAGGTATATCCAGAATTGATACTTATTTCTTTCTTTGATACTTGAAGCTACGATTATTTTCAGTTTGTGTTGGAAATTAATTTGGTACTTTGAAGTATATACTTGAAGATCTTTTAATTATGAAGATGTTTTAATGCTAACTAGCATACAGACTCGATTTAACAAACTATATTTGATTTTAATGGTTTAGAGTTGTGGAATGAACACTACTTTTCAATGAGTTTTCTCTTTCTGTTATAGATGCTGGTAAAGGTCAGTTACAGATAATCGTTCTTGACCAACAAAATAATCGAAACACTACCATCTGCAGATTAACGAAAGTATCTGAATATATCTATCAATGCCAGTATGTTGCTCAAACTGTGGGAATCCATTCCATCAGTATCTTCTTTTCTGGGCAACAGATTCCTTACAGCCCGTTTAGTGTAACAGTTTGCTAAGTTTGTTATCGGAGAAAATGTTATTCTATCAACACTACACAATAAAGAACACCATTACCAACATCAACACTACACAACATCATTACTAACATCAACACTACACAACACACTAGAGAACATCATTACTAACATCAACACTACACAACACACTAGAGAACATCATTACTAACATCAACACTACACAACACACTAGAGAACATCATTACTAACATCAACTGGGAAATTCAAAGATTATTCACATTTAATGAAACTGCTAACACGTGTTACCAGGAATTTAAATATCCAATACCAAGTGTTTTATTTGTAAGAAAACATCTACATCTATTACTTGTGATAATTTTACTATTAAAAGTTTGTTTACAAATTATTATATTCTTCATCCATTTTTATGTTTTGTTTTAAGATTTTGATAAATTTCTGAAAATAGTGAATAGAATGTATATGAAATATTATGGGATTTCTCTTCCATCTGTATGAAAAGGAACTGCACCAGAGTGCAGACATGTGCTTCTACTTTATGCTGTGATTGGCCTTCATTCAGCATAAGGCCTATAAACATACAGTCCTACTGTTCCCAACAGCAGTGTGGCTTGTGGCTCCCAGGACACAAATTCCACATGACAAATATGTAAATTGAAAGCTACCCTGTGTGATGGAGGCAACATTTCATATTTCAGTACTGTGTGAAACTCTTGATGAACATACATGAAACTAGTAGTGTTGATAATGAATGCATTTAAAGTAGAAAGCTCAGATTTTTCAAAAGTGTTAAATTACTCAAGGTACACTCTTTATTTGATCCACAAAAATTCAGTAAAGATCTTTCCCATGACTTGATTTTAAGTTGTGGTTAACTTCATAACAGTAAGATGCGCATTAACACAGAGTAGGTTCCAGTGTATGTATAGCTACTCAAAATGAAAGTGTTTAGAAAACAACCAAATTAAAGATATTCAAAACATACAGCAAATGTGGTGAATTGATACCTGGAGGGACATAGGTGCTGATGGAACTAGAGCTGGATGATTAACACAGTTAATCAATATAATAGGGTATTAATTAAATTAGTGTTTCTGATTATTACTACTTTAGATTATTCTAATGGTTCAAGTCTTGTATGAGAATAATCAGTCAGTTGAGTTAATTGATTTAATGAACTTGATGGTTGGTTAAATAATTAGCAAGTTCCATTGACTGGTCAGTTCCTCATGAAACACAACCATAGCTTGACCTGCATGACGTTATATGAATATTAAAGTTGTATGGTCTTGCAAGGGAACTGATGAAATCAAATGGCATCTGAACAACTTGAAGAGTAATACAGCACACTGTAATACAGCACACTGGGAAGAATGTTTTGAATTATTACACATTGATAACACATGGCAGCATAAAAACAAGGTTTAATGCTGTCTTTAAATCACATACATATTACTTGTCTATTGTACAACTTATTCATTTTTATATACACCTGGAAAAAAGTTAAGCACCCCCAAATATTTTTCAGGATTGCTTATTGAAAATAAGGTTTAATTTTCTATGATGTTGTAGCTAATAGTT
>NW_013742811.1:0-2926 GCF_000517525.1 Limulus polyphemus
GAGATTTTACTGGATAGGTATGAGTCAAGATGTGAAGAATGGTGCAGAACATGCAGTACATGTAGTGCAAAAAGGGGACCCAAGCATAATGGACGCCCACCTTATGAAGAGTTGCCTGAGAATGTGTCAGAGTTTGTGGAAGTGTTATCGGGAAGGATGGATGATATCCACCATCAAGTGCGTTCAAACTTGAATACGTCTGCTGATTCGATGAAGTTGACTTATGATAAGAGATCTACTGAAGTCAGCTTTGTACCAGGAGACAAGGTGTGGTTATATAATCCCAGGAAGACCAAAGGAAAGTCTCCTAAGTTATCTTCTCCATGGGAAGGCCCATATGACATAGTGGATCGTCTCTCAGTCGTGACTTTCCAGATAAAATGTGGTCGGCGAGGTAAGCCAAAAGTGGTGCATGCCAACAGGCTTTGGCATTATCACGGTCTAGGAAATTTCAGTTGGGACGAAGTGAACAACAGAACAAATGATGCTGCTGAAGACATGTCACCTGAAAATGCCACTGTCGAAGAAGAAACTTGACTCGGTTTTGAGAAGGGAAACAGTGAAGCTCTTGATGAAGTTACTACCCCTGATGTGACGGTTACGGACAATAGGACATTTCCTGATGAAACAGATGAACCCCACATGAAGCAGAAGCCAACGAGACAGAGACCAGTACGGAAGAAGATACGTCCCGTAAAATTAAAAGATTTTATTGAATTTTAATTTTGTGTTTGTAAATTCTGTACATTCAATTAAGTTATTGTTAATTGTTTACTGGTTTAGAGTAAGTGGCTATTGTTCGGGACGAACAATACTAAGGAAGGGGCAGTGTTACGACAGCGTGTGTCACGTGATTCTAGTAACACGTCTTATTCTCGAAGCTTCGTGAATCCTCGGGAGGTTACTAGATTTCGGTATTCTTTTATATATAAGACGGTCAAGACGTGACGGCATCAATGCAATGTGTAATTGAACTGTGGACAGAGAGAAAGTATTGTTGAGTCGAGCACATGAGAGGTTCGTTGTGAATTATAACGTTTGTTAAAGCGCGACTGTGGAAATTAAGTGTATTCAGAGAGAATAAACCAGTTTTATTTAAGAAAGGACTTGTATCGCTAAAGTTTCTTCAGAAAGAAATTATACGGAAAATTAACTAACTACCGGATGCATAACAATATCTTATTGGATATGTGTAGGATTGGGTTAAGCCTAATTAATTGACACATTGCTACAAATAAGCAATTTACAATATGTGCAAAGCAGGTTGATTTGTTATCACTTTTAGATTTGAAATTCGCATTAGTCATAAAATATTTAGAATGTTAAATTGAACAATACTCAAGAAAAACAAAAATTATACCATTTTAGCTTTTCAGGCTTTTAAGTTAACTTTTACTAGTTGTTGAGAGACTACAAATATAATATAAACATCCCTCTCTCTCCAGTTAAACGTTCGACTTTTAACATTAACTAGGATTATGTGTAAACTTGTATCCAGTTTCTTTCTTTGTGTCATATTTACTCGCAGTCAGGCCTCTGCTGCGTAGTACAGCATTTACTGAATCCTCCTGTTATTTTGTAGATCCTACAGGCTGCTCTGAAGAAAATCAGTGAATGTAAGAAAATTACAAATATTTCTTTAATTATTCTTTTGTTTAAAATATGTGATTGTGCTCAACATGAGCTAAAACTGTATTCGAACAATACGTTTGACAGAGTATGTTTGTACCACATGTGTCCTTATCTTCCTACAGTGAAAAAATACTTGCGGTTGTGATACAAAGACCTGCAGTAAAATACTGTTACGTCCCTGTGCTCGTTTGTTAATTTTCCGTAAAAATTCTTTTCGAGAAACTTCAGCGATACAAGTCCTTTCTTAAATAAAACTAGTTTATTCTTTCTCAACTCAACTTTGCAATACACTTAATTTCCACAGCCACTTTAACTTAAACGCATGCTATAATTCACAACGATTCACGCCTTTACTTACGGTCGCTACTGCGTTTGACTCAATTGTCCGTCTCTGTCTGTCTGCAATTCTATTTCCGATTAATTGTCTCGTTTCGTTTCGTTTTTCCTGGCAGTTATTTATATTTAAAAATAATTATTTCCGAAGAAATAATTACTAATCTGGGGTGCTCGAAGATTAAACAATCCTCCTTCACCCCGCTCGTGGTCTAGGAATATGGACTTAACTTGAGAAAATAGGAAATTAATGCAGAAGAGGTATGTAGTTTTAAAAAGGTAAAGAGAGAGTAACTGTAGACAATAAAAAGTGAAAAGCAAAATAAACTAAACTAAACGGCCGATATCCATCAGGGCAGCGGGGATATAAAAATTCTATTCCGAGAATTTAGTGTGGGGGAAATGGGAGTACCCCGAAAAACCCCACTTTCATCATACAATGCATTAGGAAAATAATTTGCCCCGGGTGAGGCTCGAACTCACGGCCTTCAGATTATGAGACTGACGCGCTGCCTACTGCGCTACCGAGGCTTAGTTTCGCTTTATCTGGCGCACTTATATACAAGAATGGAGAACGCGTTTCGCCCGTTCTTGTCAATATATTCATGACCAAAATCGAAACACAAGCGATATATTCTGCGCTTCATCCCCCACTATACTGGTACAGATATGTCGATGACACTTTTGCTGGTTTCAACTCTACAGAACATACACTAACTTTCTTTAAACACATAAATTCCATTCACCCCAACATCAAATTTACCATAAAACACGAAAACAATAAACACTTATCCTTTCTTAACCTCAAAATTATTAGATCTGACACTGAGTTTAAAACAAAAATTCACCGCAAAAACACACACACTGGTCTCTACATCCCCTGGAATTCCGCTAATGACACCACACAAAAAATCAATACACTTAAAAACCTCATAAACACAGCAACAAGACTCTGTTCAAC
>NW_013742812.1:0-9860 GCF_000517525.1 Limulus polyphemus
ACGGAGACCAGTACGGAAGAACATACGTCCCGTAAAATTAAGAGACTTTGTTGAATTGTAATTTTGTGTTTGTAATTCTGTACATTTAATTAAGTTATTGTTATTGGTTTATTGTATGTGTTTATTGTTCGGGACGAACAATACTAAGGAGGGGACAGTGTTGCGTCAGGGGGTCACGCGACTATTGTCACGCCGCCTATTTTCTCGAACTATCCTGTACCATGGCGAATGCTCTAGCATTTACTAGATATAGGTTAGTTTGGTATATATAAGAGGGTGACAACGTGACGGGACAATAATATGTGTGTGTAGACAGTGAGTAATTGATCTTCAGTCAGAGAGTATTATTGAGCACGTTCGTTGTTATAGCGTTTGTTGAAATTAAGTGTATCGTAAAGTTATATTCGGAAAGAATAAACCAGTTTTATTAAGTAAGGACTTGTGTCGCTAATGTTTCGTAGGAACGAAGTTACGGAAAGTTAATTAACAAACGGAGACGTAACATAGGGTTGGCAATGACAAAAAGTACAGAAACAAGGTACGGATATATATACACCAAACCATACAAAAATACCTACATATGTAGCCAGTAAGTACTGAGTCAGTCTTACATGCTTATGGTTACTAGCAGGTTTAGACTATACAGCACTATTCAATTTAAATGCTTTTATTCAAATCTGAATTCATGCAACTAACAGGAATTCAACATTTAGTTGTGAATAAAAGTTATTCTTGGAATGATTTGGCTATTTATGTAGTGATATTTGTATGGTTTTGTGCATTCATTCCTACTTTGTTTATGTAGTTTTTGGCACTGCCATCCCTATATCATACTTAATTTTTGCAAATATTTTTATTACATTTTCCCCCCTTTTTTATTTTTATAATTCAATGGTAATATATATTGTTAATATCATATCAGTTTTTCTAATTTTAGATTACACTGGGGGCCAGTGAAGCTCGAATGGTTCCTCCAGGAAGGTACAAGTACCCCAGAGTGCTGGATCAACATTAAAGGGATATTTACAGAACCCACATCTTACAACTTCACCCAAACTCCCTGCATACAATCAACTGCACTACATGCTAGGCATCTCGATTAATAAGGTGGACATCATATAGATCCAAGGCCATGAAGTATGATACCACGCATACGCACACAGCTGCTAGGCTTGGCCCTACTGAACATTTGAACAAAAGTAGACTATTTTATAATCCATTGTTTTCATGATTAAAAAACTGATATTTTAAAACTCAGACATCAATAACATATACACAGATCTGTCAGATACCTTGAATAATAATTTTAGGTTATTATTTCTTTTTTTGCTGCCGTCTAGCGAACAGAAATGAAGCAGTTATTTATGAAAGATGGAAAAAAATGTTTGGAAACTGAACTCACTGCTAAGTGGTATTCTTTTTATTATTTCCCCACAAAAATACATGTGGTAGAAGAACAGAATAATATTACTGTTATATAAGCTGAGAAACACAATAATGGCAAATAGGTGCTCAAATAAGGCTAAAACTCAACTTTAGCAGTTATTTGTCAGCATCATAGAGTAATAGATTGAATGCAACAGTCATACAGTCATTTTTTTCTCAGCCCATCCCTACATACTAAGCACTACCATGCTTAGTGATTATGTCACATGTTCGGTTAAACAGTGTTCTGAATTATTCAGTGTCTATGAAATCGAAAGTTCAAGTATTTTCAGCAAATATGAAATAACATTTGTAGTTTGTTGTGAATGAACTTTATTTTTAGAACAAAAGTGCTAAATATGACACATTAATGAAGACTTGAGATAATGTGACTAATAGGTGAGCTCAATTCAAGTCACCTACAATCAAGCTCAGGAAAGCTATTAGTGTAGTGAAATATAAGCAAAACACACACAGGGAAGCTGTGTAATATCATCATAGAAGATCTTCCACAAAGAGGACTTTATACATTATGTTCTGCAAAAGTAACACATCTAATAAAGTTTAATAGCAACTAGGCTAACCCAAAGATTAAAATTTTGTAAACTTGTTTTTGTTGAATTTTATGCAAAGCTCTTGAGGATTATTTTGGTAGACAACCTAAACTTTAAAGCAACAGACTAGAGGGAAGGCAGTTAGTCAACACTACCCAATGCCAACTTTCAGGCTTTTCTTTATCAATGAATAGTGGGATTGATCATCATATTATAATGTCATGTCCAACTGCTGAAAGGCACATTTGGTGATGGGATTTGAACCCACCCCCAAAAATTGTGAATCAAATGCCCTAACTACCAGGCCAGAATTTTATAAGATACTACATGAGATTCACAAGTGATAAATTTCATTTTGTGATCTCCTAAATTACATTCACCCTCAAATCACTGAACTTGTTTACATGTTTTCATTACTAGTGTATTTAATAATTTTATGTTTTTGCTTCTCATAACACTCAATGTAAAAAAAAAACTGACTAAAACATCTTAGTGAAATTGTGATATATAAGCATGCCATGTGTCTTCCACTTCCTTTTATTAGTACAGAACTTTTCTGAACATATTTGTTGGTCATGAAGGTCATTAAGTATCTTTTGCTCTAGCTACCTACTGTTCTGTTGTAAAAGTAGATGCAAGGTCACCTATAGTCTCAAAAGTTAATTATCTTTTCTCCTTGCAGTTAGGTTATCTTTTTAGGTAATGACCTGTCTTATGTTTCATTGAAAATGACCAGTCATGAGGATAGTGCTAATCATTGTGGGCAGGTCTAACATTAACAAGTTAATAATGTGAAATTCAAAGTCTGACACAGTCTTGATTCAGATTTGATCTGAATAAGTTATAAAATCTTCAAATAAAACTCTCCAGTAAGGATGGCTCATTTGTGATAAGTAACATATCTATAAATAAAGATTGTTTATTGTGATTATGCATTTGTGTTCAGTTTTTCTTTATTTCTTGCAAACTCAGTAAGTCAGAAAATACAGAATTATTTCAGAATATATATATTTTGATGAAGTTTCTAATATTCAGAAAACCTATCTTGTCATTCTTTAGGGAAAATAGGTGCTATCTGAAAACACAGCAAAATGAATCATTTCATATATAAAATACACAGTAAACCCCAGCAGTAATTACTTGGATTAACTAGAATACTGCCAGAATTTCTTTGACATTTTTTTCTGTGATTCATATTTTATTCGGAATCCTGTAATCAATAAAGCCAAAGACCCACAAACAATTGGTTTATAAATAGTTTAGAAAAATGCACTTACAAATATAATATGGCCCATGCGGACCTCATTATTCATTTTAGGCTTATAGTTAAAATAACCCTGAAAATAAGTAGTATGTCTTTTTGTGAGAATCTACTCTTAGAAAATATATTAGAGAAACTTTTATCATGGATATAAAATAATGAAGTAAGAGACATTCAACAGTGGTTGAATGAAAAACAAATTAATGGTGTGATATTTACAACTTCCCAATTTTTGGGTTTATTATAATTTCATCGTATTTAGATTATTTTATAATGAAGACACATGAAAAATGCTCACACCAATCAAAACAAAGTTACATTTGAATACTCTTTGGCATTAATAACTAATCAACAAGCAAGTGATGTTGTAATATCTATGTTTAGTAATATTCAGAGGCATCGCTGGGGACTTGACAGATTGGGGCTTGGTCCTATAGGTGCAGGAATTTTTAGTATATCAGTATGATATTGATCATGATTTTCTATACTGACTTTTCAAGACACCAACTAAGTATTCGGGCATGGGACCTATGTGACAGTGTCTAATGACAAAATGAGAATTAGTGAGGAAGGAGTAAGGAGTCACAGATCTTGGAAAAGAGAAGTTACTAACAATGCATTGGAATGTTTGAAATGACTCTATTACGATTCTTGGTTAGGTACAGCTTTGCCAATTTCAAACCACATTTTGAATGAACTCGGAGTAATGTTGACAAAGTTAAAGAAACGTGTGTACAACAGATGATGGCTTGACTTCAGGCAAACAGTAGTCCAAAAGGATTAAAAAAAGAAAGAAATGACAATATGGGGCAAGATGGTGACTAGTCAATGAGATGTGTTTAGAAGCCTATATAAAATGTGCAAGATCTTTGATTTTTATATAAGGTCTCTTATGTAATCAGTGTGGTAAGATAAAAGACCTAAGTGACAAGTTATTTTTGTTTCTAATTACCATGAGGCTAAAATGGTAATGCATTGTTTAGTTTTGAATTAATGTTAAGGTTTGGGATATTATGCTACCAAAAGAAAGTAATGTAGGCAATGTGTGAAACACATGTAAGTGGATAAAAAAGGATGGTAAACTGAATAAATTCAAAAGAAGTTACAATGTTTGATAATATATTGTTACGTCTCCGTTTGTTAATTAACTTTCCGTAACTTCATTCCGACGAAACTTGCGACACAAGTTCTTTACTTAATAAAACTGATTTATTCTTTCCGAATATAACTTTACCGATACACTCAACTTCAACAATCGCGTTAAAACAAACGCTAATCAACGAACGTCAACAATACTATCGACTGCAGTTCAGTTACTCACTATCTATACACACATTACTTTCTCTTCCCGCGTCACGTTTTCCCCTCTTATATATACCAGCCTACCCTACTAGTAAATACTAGAGCATTCCTGAAAGAACAAGATAGTTCTAGAAACTAGAGGGCGCCACAGTGGTCATGTGACTCGCTGACGCAACATTATAATAAACATTTGTGTTTCCTGTTACAATTTGCAGTTATTCTAAAATAAGACCAAAAAAAAGTAATTTAGATTTATTTATTCTTTTTATGATGGTTACGAGATCAGTCAAATCGACCAACATCATATAGAGTTAGCATTGATAAAATAATAGATTAAATAGGTTTTATTCATAGAAACGTTTGATGATTACCTAGAAAAATATAGAGATTTTGTGAGTGAAACTTGACAATTTTTAGATAAAGAAAAGTATTTTTAATCTTAAAATCAAAATTACTTTGCTCGTTGGATAGTCAACATTCTGAAAGAAAAGGATTCACGAGCAAATCTATACTACAAAATATTAATGCATAATTTAAAAACTTGATATATTGTGTATGAAAGCCTTGTAATGTTTATCAATAATCTACAAAATCCTGTAAAGCTACGCGCACGTTATCAAAAATTATAATGCAATTACTCTCGTGAATACTTTCATGGTTATGAGCTAGGTGAATCCCAACCAGCCCGTATTCATAGGGTGAAACATTAAAAAAAGTCAAGAGCAGAAAGAGATGTAAAATTAGAAGAAATTCAGGAAGGAAAGAGATAGAAATTTACAATATTATCGAGAAGAAAATCATTGAAAGTTAGAAGAACGAGAAAGAAACTTAAAAGAAGAACAAGAATAAAGAAAATGAAAATTAGAAGAAAGAGTTAAAAAACCAACCATGGAATAGGAGAACTTATGTGTGATATATCTTTTACCACTAAAGTTAAGCTGTCTATTACTGTAAGACCTTCCTGGACTATTTCAACCAAAACAATACCAAATTCATTTCTATAATGTAACGAGCCACTTCAACATCAGTCAGTAGAGAAACCAATAAACTTTGATGGAAAGGTACCATGGGAGGCATATTAGGCTTACTTAAAAATCATTTACAAAGTGAACAGGGAACATAGTGAAGAACAAATTATTCATCTTGCTGCTCAGTTAAAAGGAACAGATTTGATTATGTGAAGCAACCTTCAACTTGAGAGCCATAACACTAATCAACTATTGGTAGTTGCCTTATCCTACAGAAGGAAGTATCTAGAGTAATGTTCTGTAAATAAGGTACAGAGGAAAGAACGACTTTGATAAATTTACAGAATAATTAGAAAGGCTTGCCAATTACTTTACCTGGATGCTCTTTCTGAAATAGCATCTGACCAATTTATAGATATCATAACAGACGAGGTTTGATAATTATGCTGAAGAAAATTATGAGTACATATTTAAAGGAAACTCTACCTTCGATGGTGGAAGTAAAAACCTTGTAGGGAATAATAACTCCTCTCGAAGTTTAGTTAATACACCAGTGATGAGCCTCCAAACATAATTAAATAGAAGAAACAACAAAGAGCTAACCAGATATCAGGAAGTAGGAAGTTGATGGACTTATATAGTTTTCAGTTGAGAATGCCTTCTCTACTCAAAATAAGATAAAATGTTCATTATTTAAAGAACCAGTTAACGAGTCTAAGGGTTTATTGATGGGAAGCCTTGTTTCATGTTAATGGATCTGTAACTACAATAATTCGACCTGATTTGGTAATAACAGATATGAAATTGCCTCCACAGATGAAGAAAGGAGAAGGAGTAATGTGAACAGCAAATAGACATAAAGTTCCAGCAATAAAAAAGTTAGAAGTTATCCTTAATATAGGAAACTTTTCTATGCATCATGATATGTGGGCAACTGACAATGAGAAATAGTACATATTTGGAACTGGCTTCATGTGGAGACATGGATGCAAGGTTAGACTAACTTCAAATAGCTTCACATTCTGTAACTAGGGAAGCTTAGTGCATTATATGATAGTTACACCAGTTGGTGATTTCCTGTAACAACAAGGAGAATAATCCCTATACTGTACAGAAGCAAAATACTCATACCAGGACTTGTGAAAAATACATTTGTATCCAGTGATTTAGGGATTAATGGTGAATGGAATTCCAGTGGATAAGAAGATCAAAGACATCGACATTAGAGCCATGAACACAACAATTTTAACCATAAAATTCTAGTCAAATCTGGAGGGAACATTGCAAGACATGAGGTTGTTCATGTGGTACTTCTATATTAAATAACATTAAAAGTAGTCTCCTTGGATAAAATATTTAGGAATAGGAAGTCTGATGTCAAATCCTTACATCAGTACAACTTTTAGTTATACACAACTGTTTCAATTTAGGTTTAATGCAAGAGTTATTATTTGTATAGTTTATATAGCATGAGTATTAAATTTAGATATTTTTAGAAGTGACAGCTTATTGTGAGTTTGCTTACATGGTGAACAGCGAATCATACATTATGTAGTTCACTAGTTATGTATTGGTGACTGTTATATTATTCCATCATGTTATTAGAACCTTCTAACTTTATCTCGTTGTTTTATAATTTGCATCCGAAGTGTAGTTTCATAAATAGATATATTTAGTCAGTTAGATCTAGATTGCGTGATTGTAGGTTTAGCAATAAAGAGCAAATAGTAACGATTTTTAAAGTGAAGTTATCACAGATCGTATTGTAATAACAGAGTAGAGAAGAATAATTTATCTTGTCAATTGAAACAGCCTGTGGGGACTTTGACAAAAAAAAGAAACAATTTCTTAAAGCTCTGGATACAACTGTGGTAACCAACAGTTGTAGTGGTGATTTTAAAGTGAAATTATGACAGACTCTATTTTAATAAGAGAGCAGAAAAAATAATTCGTCTTGTCAAATTGTGTTCAAATGTAACTGAACCAGTCTGTGTCACTTTGACGAAAAAAAGACAATTATTTGAAGCTCTGGATACAACTGTGATAACTAACAGCATAAAGAACATTTGTATATATGTTTAATTTTTTTAATATCTTATTTTAAAACAAATGGATTTGTGCTGTTTGTATATTATTGAAATCTATCGCCAACAAGTCACAGAAACCTAATGTAAATAATCCGCCCCTTCATACTAAAATCTAACAGTGGCGAGCCAGCCAGGATCTATAGTGGTAAATGATGGTAGGAGTAGACATAAACAACCGGTAAATAGGCCTATATACACACAACTGTACTACATATCACAGTACAGCATCAGAATAGAAACTCAATAATACAAAGGCTTTCAGAAAGTTGAAGTGCTATCTAACATCCTTTGCACTCAGATATGTTTGACTTTATCATGTTAAACACTTTACGTTTTTTTTTGTCGCTAGCATTTTCTAAAGTAAAATAGCCCAAATACCTTTTCACATACATTCTCGCCATCGGTTACGTTGTACCTGAAATGAAACGCTTAGACTAATCATTTCCTGGAAAACCGAATGACCTTCATGACGACACTAAACTCCCTTTATATATATCACTCATTCTATTACACCACCATTCCCAGTTTCCCCTGAAGAAGAAGTGTTCACCTTTCGAAAGCACTTGGGTTATAATTTTTTTCGTCATTTCTATCAATACTTCTTGAACATACGTGTCTTTCTGACATCACAAAAAAGTAGGAGAATAAGCCGATTTTGATCTATACACAACATTAGGGCAGGAGTGCAAATAAGTGCAGAAGCAAATGTGTACATTTTCCGTACCCAACGTTGCCCAAAAGTCTTGAATCTCCCTAAAGTCTAGTTACGATCAGAATAATAATATAATTATCAGATGGTGTGTGCATTTTGGTCTTAAGAAAGACAGCGTACTGAGCTCTAAAAATGGTTTTCAAATAGTCCTCATTCTTAGATAATGTTCAGATTTCTGTGTTTCAGTTCTTCCTATCTATATTTGTTTGTTTTTATGGAATTTCGAGGGATATCTGCGCTAGCTGTCTCTAATTTAGCAGTGTAATTCTAGAGGGAAGGCAGCTAATTATCACCACCCACCGCCAACTCTTGGGCTACTCTTTTACCAACGAGTTGAAACTGAAAATAATCAGTTTATAACAAAAGCAGGTATGAACTATTATCTTAAATAAATAGTAAGTTTTAGGAAATTCAGTGTTCACATTACATGAAAAAATAAGCAAATAATAGAAATTATTTTCTGACAGAGATGAAACCAATGAACGGAGATCACTGATTCCAAAATCTAGATTAATTCCGAAAGGTTGAACAATGTTTAGATTAGTAATTCAACACGCTTCTTTTATTTCTCTGTCTATTTTAGTTTTGATCCTGTTTCAATGCCGATGGGAATGACAGGGTTGGTTAAAGTGTTGAGCAACAGGGAGATCTTCTTCGGTGTTAATTAATAGAAGATTTATGGTTGTTGAAACATTCTCTTAGAGTTGTTTGTGTATGCCCTACATATTGGTGATTGTATTTTTTACACTGTATAAGATACAGGGTGGTTTTTGTTTCACAACTGATTTCTTTGGATATTTCAAAGTTTCTTCTATGAACTTACAGGTTTGACAACAAGCTTTATTACGTGGACGACCCACGTTTGTGTGAGCAAGGATATATTTTATAGTTCTGCTTTTTTGGAAGGAGACAACAGGAACTTCAGAAAATATCTGTTTAAGATGAGTGTTGAGTTAAAGGAGATGAAAATGTTTGTTTTTTTTTTGTTTTTTTTCAGAAACGTTTCTGAGTTTAAACTGATAGGTAATAATAATAAGAGGAATTCTATTTGAAAGTTTAATATTGCTTTGATTTAAGATGTTTTTCCGCTGAGTGTAGTTAGCCTTTTTAATTTGTCTATCGATTTCGATATCTTTATATATCTTCTTTGTAACAAGTTTTGTTTTAGATCCTTGGTGTGCTTCCTGTAATCTGTTTCACCTGAGCATACTTTCTTTGTTCTAAGAGCTTGACTGTAGGTAATGTTTCGTTTAGAATGAGAAGGGTGACAGCTTTTATAGTGAAGGTATTGTGGTCTGTCTGTAGGTTTTTGTGTAAGTCAGTGCGTAAAATTCTGTCTTTTAGAAAAACAGTGACGTCAAGAAAGTTAATCTGAGTAGGTGAGTAATCACAGGTAAACTTGATTGTTTTGTGAAAGGAGTTTGCATCTGAAATAAATTATTTAAGTGATTTAAGACCGGCTGTCCAAATGAAAAATATGTTGTCTATGAAACGTTTCCATGTATGAGGTTTAACAAGGATTGGTTGTAAAGCTGATTTTCAATAAATGTG
>NW_013742813.1:0-6898 GCF_000517525.1 Limulus polyphemus
AAATTTCAGAGGTGTTTCGTCGTTATTTAAGTCTAACATAAGCATCAAATTAAAGCAAATTTAAGAGGTGTTTCGTCGTTATTTAAGTCTAACACAAGCATCAAATCAAAGCAAATTTCAGAGGTGTTTCGTCGTATTTTAAGTCTAACACAAACATCAAATCAAAGCAAATTTCAGAGGTGTTTCGTCGTTATTTAAGTCTAACACAAGCATCAAATCAAAGCAAATTTCAGAGGTGTTTCGTCGTTATTTAAGTCTAACACAAGCATCAAATCAAAGCAAATTTCAGAGGTGTTTCGTCGTTATTTAAGTCTAACACAAGCATCAAATTAAAACAAATTACTATTATTTATCCCATTACCCATGTGAAACGGTTGAGAACATTAAAAAACAAGACATTAGGAGAAATTAACGTATATATATATATATATACATCATATATTTACAACAAAAACGAAAAATTCTCCAATGAGAAATCAGTTTATTTTGACGGGAAGTTGATAATTGGTTAGTTTTGAATTTCGTGCAAACCTACACGAGGGCTATCTGCGACTAGCCGTCCCTAATTTATCAGTGAAAGTTTGTTTGTTTGTTTTTTTAATTATGCACAAAGCTACACAAGGGCTATCTGTGCTCTGCCCTCCACGGGTATCGAAACCCGGTTTCTAGAGTTGTAAGTCCGCAGACATACCGCTGTGCCACTGGGGGGCATCAGTGAAAGACTAGAGGGAAGGCAGCTAGCCATTACCATATATTGGGCATATATTTCAGGTTCTTTAGGCTCAAAGTTTAATGTGCTCCAATTTGTAGAATTCCATACCCCCCCCCAACATCCCATGAATACTGCTGATCAACGATAAGTTATGTATTTATAATTTTAGAATATGCACGTACAGACTACAATCTCCGTTTTTATCCACTGGTTAATAGGCTTGCCACTTTAAATGAATATGCGTGACTGCTTTCTATTTAATTATTATGTTGCTTTCCCATACGATCGAGAAACTTTAAAAGCTCGTGTCTTCCTAATATGAAAATTATTCTTCGACTCTACAACAGCCACAAGATTATGCTATTCAGCTCTAAGCTTCGGTGTTCATTGGAGCAGAAAAAAAAGAGAATTACCTTGAATACTGGTAAATAATCTCTTTACTGAAGAGCTAGAACTTTCAATCATTGTAGTTTCTCTGCTGATTTTCTACTAAGTGATTTCGCTTAATTACGGTCTTCTATTACAGACTATGTATAGCACAGACACATAAAGTATTCACATCCAATTTCAAAGGATATTATTTGGTAAATCAACATAGCTGATGAATTAAGTCAGATATTTCATTGTCAGGGGTTTAACTTTGTATTGGTTTAGGTTTAGCTTTGTATTGGTTTAGGTTTAGCTTTGTATTGGTTTAGGTTTAGCTTTGTTGTGGTTTAGGTTTAGCTTTGTGTTGGTTTAGGTTTAGCTTTGTATTGGTTTAGGTTTGACTTTGTATTGGTTTAGGTTTAGCTTTGTATTGGTTTAGGTTTAGCTTTGTATTGGTTTAGGTTTAGCTTTGTATTGGTTTAGGTTTAACTTTGTATTGGTTTAGGTTTAGCTTTGTATTGGTTTAGGTTTAGCTTTGTATTGGTTTAGGTTTAACTTTGCATTGGTTTAGGTTTAGCTTTGTATTGGTTTAGGTTTAACTTTGTAGTGGTTTAGGTTTAGCTTTGTATTCATTTAGGTTTGATAGTTTTTGTCGTCAAGCGCAGAGCTATGTAAAAATCTATCTGTGCTCTATCCACCGCAGGTATTGAAACCCGATTTTTAACATTTTAAGTCTACATACTTACTTTACCGCTGAACCACCAGGGGGCTGTATCCTTTTCTAACTGGATTTGCTCATTGTAAGGTAAAAACCTATATTTTGCTATTCTATACAAATAACTTCCATCGTTTAGGTAAACAGATGTTATAACATGATGTTTGTGTTTCAACATAATCTCAGCATGTTAACATGATATTTGTCTGTTGGCATAATGTCAAGCGAGCATGAACTTTGTGGTTCAGCAAAAGAAAGAATAAGCATCATTGCGCAGAAAATCCCTACAGATTTTCTCACTTTTCATACATTGGTAACATCACTTTCATGATAAGGCTAAATAATGTAGAAGACAAGTACTTTGTAAACGTTTAAAGAAGAAGAAAAATCCTGTTACATTATTTAACAAGAGAGAATTCTCAATAGCCGCGGAATTTGAAATTATTTTTTTCCCTTTTTATTAGCTATATTTTGTGTGCCAGCAATACCAAACGTGGGGCATACGTATATCATATCCGATTCGATTTTATTACTCATCAGGATCTTTACCATTCCACCCTCAAACTGAAATTATTTTAGACAGGATTAGAGTAAATTAATCTATGAAAACTTGGGCGTGATCAAATGAATTAATCGAAAGGGTTTGACCTCATGAGTCCAAAACTGTAATTAGATCTCAAATCTGTCGAGAGATGACGGAGCTATGAGCTAAAGGTTTGTACTTGAAAAACTCAGAGCCTTTCTACGATCTGCTGTGCTGTGGCTAAAAAATAAAATAAGATATTTTAACTTTAATATTACTATAAAATCTTCAGTATACAAGTAAAATTATTACAGTTAGTGTATGAAAATTCTTATACTTGGAGAACAGTTTATTAAAATATATTTACGTTTGTTTTGATTTGAGAACATTTTTTATCAAATTAATGATAAAGCTAAATGTTACCTGGATTTTTTTTTTTCGTAATTTAAAAATATTTTATACATTTGTTGTTCTAAGTAAGGAAACTATCGGATATAATTTCCATACTGAAAATGTCGTAATAATTGTTACAAGTTCATCGGTTAATTTGTAGCTAATCTGGAAAACATTATTAGAATCTAATCTAACTGCTTAGATATTTAAACATAATTACTGAAAATGTCGTAATAATTGTTACAAGTTCATCGGTTAATTTGTAGCTAATCTGGAAAACATTATTAGAATCTAATCTAACTGCTTAGATATTTAAACATAATTTAACTCATTGGTTGACCTTTGTTCCCCCCCCCCTCCTTGTTGGACAGCGGTAGTACATCTTCGGATTTAAAATGCTAAAATCAGAGGTTCGATTCCCCTCGGTAGACACAGCAGATAACCCGATGTGTCTCTAATATAAGAAAACACACTCACACTTTGCTCCCCCCCCCAATGACACAGCGGTATTTCTGCGGGCTTACAACGTTAGATACCGGGTTTTGATACTCGTGGTGGGCAGAGCACAAATAGCCCATTAATTAATCTAAGTATTGATAAATATAAAATCGTTCTTGAAATCTTAATATAAGCCCAAAAAAAATTGTATGTAATTAAGAAATACCTTGTTCTGTATAATTCATTGAAATAGACTACTTTCACTTTAGAAAGGGTTTTGATTCACAACTCGGTGTTACTAGGTCCAATGCCGGCCGCCCTTCATCCCAACGAATTTCGTGTAAATCTTCTGTGGACAGCAGCAGTGTTACTTTCTCGCTGTATGCTTTACCGTAGAATGTCGATTTATGTCTGACGGAGAATTTTCCGTTCGGGCAGGAAGCAATTGGTGAACAGAACCAATTTTTTTCGACATCCAATTTTGTCACCCCCACCAAAAAAAAAACAATGTCACGCGTACTGCACCCCCACTCGCGCCAGCCCTACGTGTCACGTCTTAATTTAACTATTTATTCCCAATTTGTCTGTTTTCCAATTAGTTCGATAAAGTTACAATTAAAGGTATTTTCATTCCTAATTAACAATGATTAACAATTTAATCATTGTTTAATCATTTAATCAATTTAATTAATTCCTAATTAACAATGATTTTAATGATATTTATTGTTCCCATCACGTTTAATAATGATTTCCAATTTATTTCGATCAAGTTTTATTACGACCAATTACCCTTCCAGATCTGACAGCAAGACTGTAAATAGTACACCACATTTTGGCTTGAACACTCACATCTGTTTCTAGTTATAAACTGAACTCCTAATTACCTTCCATAAGCGAGTCATGCCACTAAAGGTTATATCACCTTTACAGTGTTTCTCCACTGATATTTCAGTCATGTGTTTTATTAATATTTCTTCCACTAAAATACTATCCGCCCTAATTTAATTATTATTAGGAGCAATAAGGAACTTTCTTTTGCAGTACAAAAATGCAAATCTTATTGAACCTCCTTAAAATATTAAGTGTTTGGTTGTTGTTTTTTTTAGGGCAAAACTGGTCACCTGCACTCTGACCACTGAGGGGGGAATCGAACCCTTAAAATATTGAATAAACACTTGCTAATTAATCTCTACTGGATTAAAAAGTAAATTTTGTATGAATTAAGAATGAACTAGGTGGACAGAATTTATAAAGTAAATTCAATTAAATGACATTATTTCCTGTTAACACACGTGTTTTTGTTGTTGTTGTTGGGTTTTTTTGTAACATAGCCACAAAAAAGGTGAAGGTTAGAGAAGTAAAAAAAAGAGTCCTACCATCACCCAATATACTCGCAGTGGGGCTGACTGGTACTCTTATAACGCACCCGCAGTTTAACATTAGGGGGAGAATATTTTGTGGTACCCCACGGATTCGTATCCGAAAATCGTGTTTACATTTTGTATGTATAGCAAAGCTCTCCAGGCTATCTGCTGCCTTTAAAGCGAATTTACATGTTGATCAAGGGAAAGGCAGACACTCTGCTACACCCTACCACCCTTCGTCCACACAAAAGGATTCATTGTTACTTTCATAATGCACCCACAGCTTAAAGCGCGTGAGATATATCGTGGTATCGCACAGATTCAAACAAGCTCTGAAACCCAGAGTTCTTCAACAGGGCCAACCGGCGCCATCGAAATTTGAAGGGAGCCAGCAGTACGACGAACTTTCTTTTATTAATTCAGGAAGTTTTGAAACTTTCAAAATCTAACGGTATTGTTTAAACCTCTCTGTTCTTCGTTCGCGGTAATACAAATAACGAAGGCTGTAGCACCAAAGAGCACATTATTAGCACCAATATAATTATAATAATTAATCATTATCATGTTTTTTAAAGTTCTGCACACCTCTAGTCATTTTTTTTAAGGCCCAGCATGGCCGCCATGTGATTAGGGCGCCCGACTCGCAAGCTGAGGGTCGCGGGTTCAAATCCCACCAAACATGCTCGCCCTTTCAGCTGTGGGGGCGTTATAATGTGACTGTCAATCCCATTCTTCGTTGAGAGCTTCTTTCTAATCAAGAAGAAACTGGTATTTTATTCTCATGTAAGCAAGAATAAAGAAATCAACATGATTTTATCAAATAATTAGCACTTCACCCTAGTTACTTTGATTCTTTTCACATTCTGTGAGTCGATGTTCGTAAGTCCTATTTAACTAATTAAATCGTAACACACCAAAAACGTCAATATGCTAATTAAGTCGTAACACACCAATGTACTAATTAACTCCTAACACACCAAGAACATCAGTGAAGTAATTAACTCCTAACACACCAATGAACTAATTAACTCCTAACACACCAATGAACTAATTAACTCCTAACACACCAATGAACTAACTAAGTCGTAACACACCAGGAACATCAGTGAAGTAATTAAATCGTAACACACCAGAAACGTCAATATGCTAATTAAGTCGTAACACACCAATGAACTAATTAAGTCCTAAAACACCAAGAACACCAATGTACTGAGTCGTAACACACACAAATCAACAACAATGTACTAATTAAGTCGTAACACACCAGGAACGCCATGGAACTGAAAATAACTTTGTTTTTTGTTTGGAGTGAGTGCAACAACAACAACAACAAAAACACGTGTGTTAACAGGAAATAATATATTACAACGTTTCACTAGTATAAATTATAGATATTTGGCGCCATGTCTACAGTAGTTGCTTATAGTAGAAACCGTCTCGCGGAAGTGAGCCTTCTGTAAAGATGGTGATCATTTAGGCACGTAATAGAGACTGCCATAAATTAACTCAAAAAACAAATAAAATATTAACACGAAATAAACTATATAGGTTGCTATGAC
Source organism: Limulus polyphemus (assembly GCF_000517525.1). NCBI lineage: Eukaryota > Metazoa > Arthropoda > Merostomata > Xiphosura > Limulidae > Limulus > Limulus polyphemus. Next base: position 6,074 of record NW_013742813.1, read on the forward strand.
TTCACGTAGTTTTTTGAATGTGAAAAAATATCATATATATAATGACTTGGTTTTAGGCTCACCAATCGATGCCGTTAACTATGTTTTTATGAACGATCCCTTTTTATTTTTCTGTTATAAACTAGTTCCAGACTTTTATTGATTTGTTCAAACCGTTTTATTAGCAGACTGTAAATGGTGACAAATGTTTTCTTAAGGATTTATTCCTTATATATATAATAATAACTTTTTCTACTATCGCAACTACTGTAGACATGGCGCCAAATATCTATAATTTATACTAGTGAAACGTTATAATATATTATTTCCTGTTAACACACGTGTTTTTGTTGTTGTTGTTGTTTCTACTATAAGCAACTACTGTAGACATGGCGCCAAATATCTATAATTTATACTAGTGAAACGTTGTAATATATAGAAGCTGGATACTTGAACATATTAATATATATATATTATAAATTGGTAGTCGAGTATCTGAAGACATTATAAAGGAGAGAAATCAAATTAGGAATATGTGGTATATTTCAAAATATTGAGGGTTAGTAGCAAAAACCTTGCGAGGGTTAGAAAGGTTAAAATTGTAAACATAAACATAGGGATTCACGGAACTGGTTTATTTATAGCTATAAACGTATGTTGTTCGTTGTTAAGCCATGAAAATAATATTGGACGAATGCTGTGTATTGTTACGTTGTCAACCAGTGAAACAAATAATAAAATCCTTTATTGGATTGTTGTGGTTTCTTTCCTGACTTGATCTGCCTAGTGGTTAAGCTTTACTGACGCCGAATGAGTCGACAAGTAAGAAAAAAGGCCAAAATAAGC
>NW_013742814.1:0-5454 GCF_000517525.1 Limulus polyphemus
ATATATGTAATAGATAACAATGAGCTTGATGAGCAATGAAAAATAACAATGAATTTTATATCCAATAAAATAGATAATAATGAGTTTATGACCTATGAAATAGATAATAATGAGCTTATGACCTATGAAATACAAAATAATGAGCTTTATAACTACTATAATAGATACCAATGAGCTTTATAAAGAATGAAATAGATAGCAATGAGTTTATGACCAATGAAATAGATTAAAATGAGCCTTATGACCAATGAAATAGATGACAATGAGCTTTATGAACAATGAAATATATAATAATGAGTTTATGACCAATGAAATAGATAATAATGACCTTTATAATTAATATAATAGATACCAATGAGCTTTATAAACAATGAAATAGATAATAATGAGTTTATGACCAATAAAATAGAAGGCAAAGAGTTTATAAACAATGAAATAGATAATAATGAGATTTATAACCAATGAAATAGATAAGAATGAGATTTATAAACAATGAAATAGATAAGAATGAGATTTATAAACAATGAAATAGATAATAATGAGTTTATAACCAATGAAATAGATAAGAATGAGATTTATAAACAATGAAATAGATAATAATGAGTTTATAACCAATGAAATAGATAGAAATGAGCTTTGTGACCCATTAAATAGATAACAATGAGCTTTATGACCAATGAAATGGATAACAATGAGCTTTATGACCAATGAAATGGATAACAATGAGCTTTATGACCAATGAAAAAATAACAATGAATTTTATGACTAATAAAATAGACAACAATGAGTTTTATGACCAATGAAATAGAGATACCAATGAGCTTTATGACAAATGTAATAGATAACATTGACCTTTATGATTAATATAATAGTTATCAATAAGCTCTATAAACAATGAAATAGATAACGATGAGCTTTATAAACAATGAAGTAGATAACAATGAGCTTTATAAACAATGAAGTAGATTACAATGAGCTCTGTGACCAATGAAGTAGATAACAATGAGCTTTATGACCAATGAAATATATAATAATGAGTTTATGAATAATGAAATAGATAAAAATGAGCTTTATGACCAATGATATAGATGACAATGAGCTTTATAAAAAATGAAATAGATAATAATGAGTTTATGACCAATGAAATTTATAGAGATGAGCTTTGTGACCAATGAAATAGATAACAATGAGCTTTGTAACCAATGAACTAGATGACAATGAGATTTATGACAAATCTAATAGATAATAATGAGCTTTACTAAAGCTATCTGTATCTATATTTATAGCAAAGCTACTAAAGCTATCTGTATCTATATTTATAGCAAAGCTACTAAAGCTATCTGTATCTATATTTATAGCAAAGCTACTAAAGCTATCTGTATCTATATTTATAGCAAAGCTACTAAAGCTATCTGTATCTATATTTATAGCAAAGCTACTAAAGCTATCTGTATCTATATTTATAGCAATGCTACTAAAGCTATCTCTGACTATATTCATAGCAAAGCTACTAAAGCTATCCGTATCTATATTTATAGCAAAGCTACAAAAACTATCTGTATTTTTAAATCAAAGCAAAGCTACTAAAACTATCTGTATTTTCAAATCAAAGCAAAGCTGCTAAAGCTGTCTGTGTCTTTATTTATAGCAAAGCTACTAAAACTATTGGTATTTTTAAATCAAAGCAAAGCTACTAAAACTATCTGTGTCTATATTTATAGAAAAGCTACTAAAGCTATCTCTGTCTTTATTTATAGAAAAGCTTCTAAAGGTATAAGTATATTTATTTATAGCAAAGCTACTAAAACTATTTGTATTTTTAAATCAAAGCAAAGCTACTAAAGCTATCTGTGTCTATATTTATAGAAAAGCTACTAAAGCTATCTCTGTCTTTATTTATAGAAAAGCTTCTAAAGGTATAAGTATATTTATTTATAGCAAAGCTACTAAGGCTATCTGTATCTATATTTATAGTAAAGCTACTAAAGCTATCTGTATTGATATTTATAGCAAAACTACTACAGCTATCTGTATCTATATTTATAGCAAAGCTACTAAACTATCTGTATCATTATTAAAAACAAAGCTACTAAGGCTATCTGTATCTTTATTTATAGCAAAGCTAATAAGGCTATCTGAATCTATATTTATAGCAAAGCTAATAAGGCTATCTGAATCTATATTTATAGCAAAGCTAAAGGCTATCTGTATCTATTTTTATAGCAAAGCTAAAGTCTATCTGTATCTATTTTTATAGCAAAGCTACTAAATCTATCTATATCTATATTTATAACAAAGCTACTAAGGCTATCTGTATTTTTATTTATAGCAAAGCTAATAAGGCTATCTGTATTGATATTTATAGCAAAACTACTACAGTTATCTATATCTATATTTATAGCAAAACTACTACAGTTATCTATATCTATATTTATAGCAAAGCTACTAAAGCTATCGGTATTGTTATTAAAAACAAAGCTACTAAGGCTATCTGTATCTTTATTTATAGCAAAGCTACTAAGGCTATCTGTATCTATATTTATAGCAAAGCTACTAAAGCTACCTGTATTTATATTTATAGCAAAGCTACTAAATCTCTCTGTGTCTTTATGTATAGCAAAGCTACTAAAGCTATCTGTATTTTTATTTATAGCAAAGCTAATAAGGCTATCTGTATTGATATTTATAGCAAAACTACTACAGCTATCTGTATCTATATTTATAGCAAAGCTACTAAAGTTGTCTGTGTCTTTATTTAAAGCAAAGCTATTAAAGTTGTCTGTGTCTTTATTTATAGCAAAGCTAAAGGCTATCTGTATCTATATTTATAGCAAAGCTACTAAAGGCTATCTGTATCTATATTTATAGCAAAACTACTCAAGTTGTCTGTGTCTTTATTTAAAGCAAAGCTACTAAAGCTATCTGTATTTATATTTATAACAAAGCTGCTAAAGCTATCTGTATCTATATTTATAGCAAAGCTACTAAAACTATCTGTATTTTTAAATCAAAGCAAAGCTACTAAAGCTGTCTGTGTCTATATTTATAGCAAAGCTACTAAAGCTATCTGTATTTTTAAATCAAACAAAGCTACTAAAGCTATCTGTGTCTATATTTATAGAAAAGCTACTAAAGCTATCTGTGTCTTTATTTATAGAAAAGCTTCTAAAGGTATAAGTATATTTATTTATAGCAAAGCTACTAAAGCTATCTGTATCTATATTTATAGCAAAGCTATTAAAGTTGTCTGTGTCTTTATTTATAGCAAAGCTATTAAAGTTGTCTGTGTCTTTATTTATAGCAAAGCTATTAAAGTTGTCTGTGTCTTTATTTATAGCAAAGCTAAAGGCTATCTGTATCTATATTTATAGCAAAGCTAATAAAGGCTATCTGTATCTATATTTATAGCAAAGCTACTAAAGGCTATCTGTATCTATATTTATAGCAAATCTACTAAAGCTATCTGTATTTATATTTATAGCAAATCTACTAAAGCTATCTGTATTTATATTTATAGCAAATCTACTAAAGCTATCTGTATTTATATTTAAAATCTACTAAAGCTATCTGTATTTATATTTATAGCAAATCTACTAAAGCTATCTGCCACTGTCCATAATTGTGTCTCCAGTCAGCATCACGCTACTACCCATCATCCACGTTATAAAGTGTGGGGAATATTTAGTGGTATCACATGGATTCGAAACTAGCTCCGACATTCAGAGTTTTACCACAGGGGCAACCGGCTGACGTTCCGTTCAATAAATGTTAGACAAAGAGTATTTGTATTTCCGTTTGCTACGAGGAGATCGGCACTTGAGATCGTATTATTAAATAGCACAGGAATAAACGAATTGATGCAATACGAACACATCGACGTCAGTAAAAGTGTTTTCACGCATGAGCAAACATGAAAGGAAGGGTCGTACTTCTATAATACAACAATCGGATGTACGCTTGTTTCGTCTCTACCTGTCCTTATTCACAGTTGTTGAACTGTGTAATACACTTCCCTGAAATCCACTCGTCTATATTCAGAACGATCTGGAGCATCGGCCTCTCTAAATATTTTACAGTAAACTTGAGTATTGAGAAGTTATCTAAACAGTGGACTACAAATAGCCTTCAGTAAAATCAAATATTTATGCCAGATAAAGATATAAATATGACTTTCAAAAGTTGTGTACTGTTCAATCCTAAGGTTATATTGTTAGTGACTTTTATACAGCTTGCTACATTTTTCGTCTGTGCGGTAAGTGCACATTTTCATTGTTTATTTTTAGTTTGTTTCTTTGTAATTAAGCACAAAGCTACACAATAGTCTATCCGTGCTCTGCACACCACGAGTATCGAAACCCGGATTCTAGCGCTGTAAGTCCGCAGACATACCGCTGTGCCACTGACGGGGGGGGGGGTAATTTTTAAATTATTAGGAGCTGTGAGAATCTCTCAAATTCGTTCCAAAAAACAAAAAATAAATAACACTTTTGACTGGATCGGTCTCAGTAAAATGTTTTAATTGAATAAAATCGAACTTTTATCTATATGATGATGACTAAACCTTGTCGAAACGTTGTACATTTGCTGTTATGTTAAACTTATATTAAAGTTTTTCTTCATTACCCATTCAAGCCGTCTCCAGCCATTATCTGTATCGTTTATTGATTTTAAAAGCTTCTAGGTTATATTTATCTTTAAATTAAATAATTGTAAAGAACATTTAAACGCCGGATTAACAATTAATCCAGAAATATTAGTCTTTTCGTTATCTGAATCCCCCTCAATAGCACAGCGGTATGTCTTTCGGACTTATACTGCTAGAAACCGGGTTTTGATACCCGTGGTGGGCTGAGCACTGATAACCCTTTGTGTAGCTTTGTGCATAATAATAAACAACAAACAAACTTGGTTTGAAAATCCTATTACATGTCAGATTCTTTAGTCAGTAAATCTGCGAATAATAATGATTTGGAATATTTCCATTTGACCATACTGTGTATGTTCGTGTTTCTATAGTATTTTACGAACTTTATTTGACCATACTGTGTATGCTCGTGTTTCTATAGTATTTTACGAACTTTATTTGACCACACTGTGTATGCTCGTGGTTCTATAGTATTTTACGAACTTTATTTAACCATACTGTGTATGCTCGTGGTTCTATAGTATTTTACGAACTTTATTTGACCATACTGTGTATGCTCGTGTTTCTATAGTATTTTACGAACTTTATTTAACCATACTGTGTATGCTCGTGTTTCTATAGTATTTTACGAACTTTATATAACCATACTGTGTATGCTCGTGGTTCTATAGTATTTTACGAACTTTATTTAACCATACTGTGTATGCTCGTGTTTCTATAGTATTTTACGAACTTTATTAACCATACTGTGTATGCTCGTGTTTCATAGTATTTTACGAACTTTATTTAACCATACTGTGTATGCTCGT
>NW_013742815.1:0-4621 GCF_000517525.1 Limulus polyphemus
AACCATAATCACATAACCATTAATTTTGTACCATAATCACATAACCATTAAATTTGTACCAGCTCTTGAACACAGCTAATTTGCTAGTCTTGTTGGAACATTTTCTTTAAATTATTTTCATTTGATAATTTTAAACCTAGATTGAGCCTCTTTAGCTTTTAGCCGGTCTCAAAATCCTTGTGAAACTAGGTAAGAAGGCTTAGTTGTTTCCGTCGCAAATGTAAAGAAATTCTACAGATAGAAAAAATATCTATAATTGAAAGAGACTACTGTTTTGTGCCTCTCACCACGAGATGTCACTTCCACAAATGGCGTAGAAGAGAATAAAAGTATTTGTGAGCATTTTGCTATAAAAATATGCAGGTTTAAAGAACTTATCTCCCACAACAAGTAACATGTTGTTATCAGTATAAATATCAGGAATTTTATTGGTTCAGAATTTTCTTTTCTCTGAACGATACGATGCACACAAATGCACAGCTTTTGCACATAGAGATGTAGCCTTGCACCCTCAGATTACCATATGGCTCCCATTTGAAGGTTTATAAAATCAGAGAAAGACGATTTATCATGTGTAGCAAATACAATATTCATATAGGAAATATTTCTTCATCAATATGATATTAGTTTTACTGATAAAGTATCGAAGAATAATTTTGTTCCAACATGAAGAGGAGCTTGAAATAAACATTATAAAACACTTAAGCATGTCTGCAACAGAAGTGACAAAATTAATTTGGCTTATTATGTTATAGAACATGATGAAAACTTGAGCTTTAGCTATATGTGCTTATCTACAGGAATAAGTTAGAATATACAGTGTATTTATTATCTACTCTGTATTCCATTGTATGCGTTGCTCTCAAGACGCTGGTTACGGTTAGAGTGATATTATTTAAAACTCCCCCGAGATCGATTCGCAGAATTGGCCAAATTCTACATAAAGTTACCAAATACTACCCCCACTAGTGGCTCAGTAGTAAGTCTGAAGGCTTACAATACTATAAACCCGGTTTCGATATTCCTGGTGGGCACAGCACAGATAGCCCATCGTGTAACTTTGTGCTTAACAACAATCAAACAAAGTTGTCAAATACTAGGAATAAAAGAGAAAATGTAAAGTTTTACGAACTATATATAGAGAATATGAAAATTTATATTTCTAACTGAGCAAAAGAATCTTGTGTATTCACAAAGACCTGTAATTAAATACACTGCAGGGGCCCAGAATTTTGTTGCTACGCCTCCTGTACATTTGTTTGTTACTTGAGTAACTTGAGAAGGAAAAATACCGGAAGTCATGCCAAGAGAACAAAAATAAAGGGAAAACACAACAACAACAATTGATAACTAAGTTGGCAAGTAGTTTAAAACTGAAGATTTACTTTGTTAAGAAAGATGATGCTAGTTGGCAGTAGAGCATTTTCCAGCACAAATAAATAGACAGCTATCAGTGAATACTATTTTCAACAAACTTTTATACAGGTAATGGCTGACGAACTATTTACAGGCATTAAGAATGTGACCACATAAATAGTTTAATTGTCATTTAGTGAACGTCACGATAAGTTTAAAATTACAGAAACATATTTATCTGACTTTTAATATTTGCCTCTCTAGTCGAAACATTTACAAAACATTTCTTTAAACATATTCAGGCGGTAACATTGAAGGATAGAAGTGTTAAAAATTACATACAGAGAAGAAATTTACACTGCAGGACAAAACTCTACAAAGATGACTCTATACTAAACAGAAACTCAATAAAGATCACTAAGTAAGGGAATGAAGCTCTACAAAGATAACATTGTATTAGACAAACTGTACAAAGACGACATAGTAAAGGACAGAAATGATACAGTACAAGATAGAAACTCAACAAACATGAAACAACACAAGATAGAATAACTGAAAGGATGACACAGAACAGGATGGACAGTGTTCAAAGATGATCCAATAATGGAAAAAAATTCTACAAAAATGGCAGGAGAAAACCTCTAAAAGGATGACATAGCACAGGATACATTTTCCGTTAAAATGACATTGTATGGAACAAAAACTATGGAACGATGACACATTACATAGACGATATATTTTTCATTTGGACAGCCAGTCTTAAATCACTTAAAGAATTTATCTCACATGCAAGTTCCTTTCACAAAACAATCAAGTTTACCTGTGATTACTCTCCTACCCAGATTAACTTTCTTGACGTCACTGTTTTCTAAACGACGGAATTTTATACACTGACTTGTACAAAACACTAACAGACAGACCACAATACCTTCACTATAAAAGCTGTCACCCCTCTCACACTAAATGAAACATTACCTACAGTCAAACTCTTAGAATAAAGAAAATATGCTCAGACTACAGAAAACACACCAAGGATATTTAAAACAAACCATGTTACAAAGAGGATATAAAGATACCGAAATCGACAGACAAATTGAAAAAGCTAACAACACTCAGCGGAAAAACATCCTAAATCAGAACAATACTAAACTTTCAAGTAGAATTCCTCTTGCTATTAACTCAGTTAAAACTCAGAAACGGTTAACAAATTCTGAAAAAAACATTTTCATCTCCTACAACTGAACGATCGCCTTAACAAGATATTTTCTGAAGTTCCCGTTGTCTCCTCCCGAAAAAGCAGAACTCTAAAAGATATCCTTATTCACACAAAAGTGAATTACATCCCACCCAAAAATGGTTGTCGTCCATATAATAAAGCTCGTTGTCAAACCTGCAAGTTCATAAAAACCAATGACTGGTTTTTAACAAACACAATCAAAGAAACTATAAAATATCCAAAGAAATCATTTGTGAAACAAAAACCACCATTTACCTTATGGGGCATACACAAACAACTCTTAGAGAACGTTTCAACAACCATAAATTGTCTGCTAACACCGAAAAAAGATCTCCCTGTTGCTCAACACTTTAACTAACCCTGTCATTCCATTAACGATGTTACTGTCATCGGCATTAAAACGGGATTCAAAACCAAAGCAGATATAGAAATAATAGGAGCTTATTGGATTGCTAATCTAAACACTGTTCAACCTTTCGGAATTAATCTAAATCCTGGAATTAGTGATTTCTATAAACGTGACACTCTAAATGACACAAATTCTACAAATATGAGAAAGTACAGGAGTGAAACCGTACAAAGACGACACAGTAAAGAACAGAAGTTCTATAATGATGACGAAAAAGCGAGTGAATCTGTAAAATTGTGACACAATAAAGGAGAGAAAATGTATAAAGACAAAGTTACAGGATATGAACTTTACAGAGATGAGTCCATACACGATAGAAATCATACACATGTGATAGTCTACAGAATAGAAAATCTGGGGGGAAAAGCAGAAGAAACATCTACATAGACGACTGAGAACAGAACAGAAACTCGAGAAATAGGATGGAATGAACGAGAAATATTCTGTAATGATGACAAAAAAACTAGACTATGATATAGTAAAGGATGGAAACATCAACAGTGCAGACAGAATCTCAACAAATTTAACACAGTATAAGACAGACGGTCTATAAGATGACAAAATAAAGGAGAGAAAATCTATATAGATGACAAGGTACATGACCAAATGTAAGACGATAACACTGTAGAAGAGAAGGCCTTTATAAAAGGGACACAGAACAGGACAGAAATTATATAAAGATAACACAGCAAATGATATATTCTCTATATAGATGACACGGTACAAGATGATACAGTAATTTACACAAATATGGCAACATGAAGAGGATAAATTATGCATAGATGACAAAGTACAGAAAAGAAACTTTCCAAAGACGACAAAGTGAAGTATAGAAACACAAGAAAAATAACATAGTACGGGACTATAAATCTACAAAAATTAAAAAGTGCAGGAAAGAAATTTTCCATAGATGATACTCTACAGGAACGAAACTCTACATATGACAAGAAAATGAGAGTATGTGTACAATGGTGGTTCAAAAAAAAGAAAATAAACTACAAACATCACAAGAAAAACAAAAAATATGTAGAATGATAGCAAAGCAAAGGAGAAAAACTCTACATAAACGACAATAAAAAGAGAGAATATATATATATATAATTATGGCATAACAAAAGAGAAAAACTACAAACATGACAAGAATAGGAGAGAATATGTACAATTATGGCACAGCAAAGGAGAGAAATTTTACAAACACAAAACTACAGGATTTGAGCTTTACAAAGATGACACCATACAGAATAAAACTCTTCAAAAATGAGACAGAACTGGACATAAACTCAACATATACGTATGATAAATAAGAGACACACAAAATACGGGGAAACAGTACAGACAGAACGTTAATAACGTTAACACAGTACAGGATCGGATCGACAATCTTCAAGGATGCCATAGTACAGGAGAGACACTTCACAAATATGAGATGGTACAAGACAGAAACTGTATAATGTTAACACAGTATAGGAGACAAACTACAAAGATAGTACAATACAGAAGAGAAATTTTGCAAAGGTAGACCAGTACAAGAGCGGACATTACAAATTCTAAAATATGACACTTTACAGGATAGAAGCTTTATAAAGATGACACCATACGTGATTATCTCAATAATGATG
>NW_013742816.1:0-4736 GCF_000517525.1 Limulus polyphemus
CTTCAAGTTTTGTATAACGAAAAACCTTTTCAAGACATTATATGAGACTACAAGAATTGTGAATCCAGAACTTTTAATATCTAACAGTTATACAGTTCTTTACCACAACATGGGCTTGGAATTCTAACTGAACCTTATGCAGCACTTTTATAAAAATTTGTTAAAGACGAATATCACAAGACTAACGTTAGGCATTTAGTAAACAATTTACTTACCTGTAAAATATAAAGAGAAAAACATTACTAAGACTAGTACAGTTGTTGGGATCAGTCGAGAATCTCGTCGACATGACTTTTCTTTGCAGTTCGTTTCTACACTCTGTAAACACAAGCGTTAAAATTAAATTTATTTACAAAATATTTGTGCATTTAAAGACAATTTAAACTAAATATTAAATCCACTCTTGCAATCTCACACACGTTTCAACCGAATCTGCTAACGCAGTGTTTTCCAAACTTTAAATAGCAGATCCAGACTTGTTCTTTTTTAAAAAACTACCAATATCATACTTTGCGAGGGATCACACCAACTGCCCTCTTATAACCAGCTTATTTTAACATGATATACGTATAAGAAGAATCTTTATTTATTGTTTAAGATTATTTTTTTTAATTTCACGTAAAGCTGCTAGAGGATTAACTGTCCATAATCTTGTAATGAGGGATTAGAGGGAAGGCAGCTAGTCGACCCACGCCAACTCTTGGACTAAACTTTTACGAACGAGAAGTGGGATTGACCGTCAAATTATAACGCCCCCAGGGCTCAAAAGCTAGTATGTTTGGTGACGAGATTCGAATCCCCGACCCTGAGATTGCAAGTTGAGTGCCCTAACCACCAGGCGTATAAGAACTGTAGATATTTAGTTTACCGCTTACGTACAGCTGTCCCCCAGTGGGTAAATCTACGAACTTACAACACTAAAATCTGGGGTTCGATTCCCCCCGCGTTAGACTCAGCAGATAGCCCAATGTGCACAGCTTGGATAAAATTAATTGCCAACAGTTCGAAGAAACCTACAGCTAAATTACTTGACCTTTTTCTTTCTGTGTGCACAGCTTAAATAAAATTAATTGCCAACAGTTCGAAGAAACCTACAGCTAAATTACTTGACCCTTTTTTTCTGTGTGCACAGCTTAGATCAAATTAATTGCCAACAGTTCGAAGAAACCTACAGCTAAATTACTTGACGTTTTTCTTTCTGTGTGCACAGCTTAGATAAAATTAATTGCCAACAGTTCGAAGAAACCTACAGCTAAATCACTTGACCTTTTTCTTTCTGTGTGCACAGCTTAGATCAAATTAATCGCCAACAGTTTGATGAAACCTACAGCTAAATTATTTGACCTTTTTTCTTTCTGTGTGCACAGCTTAGATAAAATTAATTGCCAACAGTTCGAAGAAACCTACAGCTAAATTACTTGACCTTTTTCTTTCTGAATCGTTTTATACCTGTTCATCATCTTGAGGAGTTAAAGTTTTCAAAATGTAAACAAAATATTTGTTGTTATGCACAAAACCAAACAATAGGTTATCTGCTGGCTCCATTGATGTACCGCTGAACATAAGGAGGTGTTTGTATTTCTTTTTGAGGGGGGGGAAGAAATCTTCTTTTCAAAGTTGGAAAATCTTGAATAAGTTTTCCAAGGCAAATTATAGTTAAGATCCTGGTGTGAAGTTATACTATTGTCCACGTGCAATATACTTTATTTATATCATACTCCATCGTCTTTGAGTGGAATAAAGCTTTGTAATAAGTAGTTCTTAAATAATACGCTTCCATTCACGGTCATATCCATGTTGATCTTGTAAGTCCGAGATACTACCATAGCCATGTAGGCCTATGTTCGAGATACTGCTATAGCCATGTGGATCTAAGTTCGAGATGTTATCATATCCAGGTAGGCCTAAAAATCATAATACTTCTATAGCTATGTAGGCCTAACATCGAGATGCCTAACCTACTAATGAGTTGTATATTGTTCGTTAAAAATCGTTATAAAAAAGTCTGTACCGCTCTTAAATGTTTCTAGTTTTAAACAGCTCCAGAGCTGCCTTTGTATATATATAGTTACAGCTTTTCCTACCAGAAAGATCATATAGTTTATATTAAATTACTTTGAAGAAACTTAAACCTCTTTCAAACAAACCACTATAATTACACTTTGTTTTAAGCTGTACAATCTGACGAAGAGCGTTAGCTCGAAACGCCATCTTGTTAAAATAATAAAAATAAAATAAAACTTAGCGATTGTTTAACTTATTCTGTAATTTTGATATTTATAAACTATATCTAAACGAAGCGTCTTTTCTAAGACGCCGATTAGAACTAGCGAATAATAAATAAATAGAAAGTTAATGAAGTTGTTATTCCTGACACAAATAATATCAAATACACGTCTCAGTTTCAAGGTTAAATAACAATAAATACTGAAAACACGCAAAGCAAGTTAATTCAATTAATAGCATTGATGGATCTGACTTACTCGGTTACAGCTGAAGAGATACATTTTCAAAAACGGGGCACCTGGAAACGCAGCTCTTCCCGACTCTTTAAAATCCTTCGCAAATACAACGCGAACCGGTTGTCAGAGTGCGCTTTTATATCAGTTAGGTAACAAAAAATGACAAGGGTACAAAGGAAAAGCACCTACGATCATGATGAATCACATTCATTTCTTGACTATAAAAGTACAGTCTTCTGACGCCCACTGTAGAGGAACCAGATCTTAGCAGAGGGAATTATAAAAAATTAACACCGTCCAACAACCATACAATATACTGGGAATGTTTCAACTTGAGAGCAAAGGAAATGAAAGTGAGTTTTCCGAGAAACAAAAGATTTGTCAAAAACGTGTCAGTAATATAACTTCCGTCGAATAACCGGTTGAACAGGAACAGGAGCAACATCCTCCCATCGTCTGTTCGTTTTCTGAATCATTGCTCGCGTGTTAACAGTTACAGGGTTCAGATACTTTAAATCACTCCAAGTCGCTGTCATCGAGTAAAGTTTAATCAAGTGTTAGGCCACGTGGCTTCACAGACGACTACCTCATCCATTAGGAAAACTGGATCAGCTAGGAAACGTCTTGGTGAGATGCCTAATGGATGAGGTAGTCGTCTTCCATAAAACTGGATCAACTAGGAAACGTCTTGGTGAGAGAACACTATCCAGATATTCGTGTAACGACATTGTAAAACTGTAGAGGCTGCTTGGAGTGGACATAAACTTTCTAAGGATTCCAAGTTTGATGCTCATTAACATTGAGGTTATAACAAAAACCCTCAAACGAAAACAAGGCTGAAGATCATTTCTACGTTCTCCACTTGGTGTCTTATAATTTTGTCCTAAGTAGACATTAAATTGTACTTTCAGTATTTGTTTTTCAATTTGTAAGTGTTGCTACACTGAGTAATTATTTTAAGACTAAAGTATAAAAACTTATTTTCCCGACTAGCGTTAGTAGTTATATGTCTAATTATTAATAATGTGATGGGTTATTGAAATGGTATCTTGCTTCTGACAAGTTTACGTACAACGGTAAAATCCGGAGCTCAATTCCTCGCGGTGGACAAAGCCCAGATAATCCATTGTGTAGCTTTAAGCTAAAAAACAACAATAACCTTGCTTCAATTTCATATGACACAATCCAAAAAAAAACTGTCCGAATCTAAATAAAAAAAAATACAAGAAAAAAAAGAACAACGTTATACCGTACGAAATAAAAACCTAGAACATCAATACCCTAACATCTTAGCATGATTTGTTGAGTATTTAAACGGGTTAGGCCTTGTTTAGCGTGGTCGGATATTGAAGCTACGACATACGTTATCTTGCCCAGCTATTAAAAATTTACCGCGCTTTTCATCACGCAGTACGGCGATTCTCACCGGTTAACAAATACAGGATGAAGTACTGGTGTGTTCCGCCTTCTGATTCATAACCATGACCATTTTCTCCATCTTGCAACACACAAAGACACTCATTGCCTTTCGCATCTGCTCCTGTTCCTGGAAGGATTCCCACGACAAATAATGCTTGAAATACCACGTTAATTTACACAGATAGTTTAACACACTGGTGTTATAATATCGATGCCACGTTAATTTACACAGATAGTTTATCACACTGGTGTTATGATATCGATACCACGTTAATGCACACAAACAGTTTAACACACTGGTGTTATAATATCAATACCACGTTAATTTACACAAACAGTTTATAACACTGGTGTTATAATATCGATACCACGTTAATTTACACAGATAGTTTAACACACTGGTGTTATGATATCGATACCACGTTAATTTACACAGATAGTTTATCACACTGGTGTTATAATATCGATACCACGTTAATTTACACAAATAGTTTATAACACCAGTGTTATAATATCGATACCACGTTAATTTACACAGACAGTTTATCACACTGGTGTTATAATATCGATACCACGTTAATTTACACAGATAGTTTATCATACTGGTGTTATAATATCGATACCACGTTAATTTACACAAACAGTTTATCACACTGGTGTTATGATATCGATACCACGTTAATTTACACAAATAGTTTAACACACTGGTGTTATAATATCGATACCACGTTAATTTACACAGATAGTTTAACACACTGGTGTTATGATATCGATACCACGTTAATTTACACAGATAGTTTAACACACTGGTGTTATGATATCGATACCACGTTAATTTACACAAACAGTTTATCA
>NW_013742817.1:0-7412 GCF_000517525.1 Limulus polyphemus
CTTTTATCATGAATACCAGAAAATAGTGTATAGTTTACAAAAAGAATATATCCAGAAAAGGTGCACTGTATCTGCAGAAGTATGATTATCATTCATGATGTTTTCATTGCCCATCAGGTTTAACTCCATTCACAAGTCTCATAGGTGGAATAAAAATAAAAAAAATTCTATTTCTTTTTTTTATAAATACATATATATATATAGGGTAAATTTAATTTTCAGAATTTGTACTCAGATAAAATGGAGCATTGTCAATACACTAGTAAAAATGTGTGATATGAGAAATAAAAAAGTTGTTAGTCATTCAAAAATATCATCCCATTGTTTTTTACTAATTTTAAGCATAATTTCTCAGTAGTATATAAATATGTATCACATGCTCAAAAAAGTTCAACAATATAGAAGAATAAAAAATAGAAAATGAACATTCCAAACATGGTCTAAAGATGTTCAAAGCATCTTTTGCAAATTATCAGTTTCTTATATTCCTAGAAGATTAGTCCATAACTTTACCTGTAAACCAAAAATTCAAACCTGCTTTAGATCATAATAACAGTAAATATCATCATATTGTACCTTTCCATATATATATATATATATATATCTTTATTCAGGTATGCTCAGGTAAATTTTATAACTTTGTATGTGAGTGTTCTACATGTAGTTAACTGTTAGCATCATTTTCATATACTGGTGTACAAAAGCCACAAACTTACACTAATCCATATAACATAAATAGAAATTACATACTACAAGGCTTGTTAAATACAAATATACCTGCTTGGCCTTGTTTCTTCTAAGCTCTTCTGAAGTCAGGTCATGTCATTTCAGTGGGTGACATAGAGACTTGTACAAGTGAGTTAGCTGTAGCCCTTCCACGAATTGTGTGTGAAGATATCCTTGTGAACCGCTGAACCTCCTGCAGGGTAAACTTTACCATGCAACTGGTGCACACAATCGTCATAAACAGTCAAGTATTCAGTGTCACCCCTCTTCCAAGCCTTGAATTTGAAGTACTGATCTGTTTTCCACTGGGTTATGTTTCCAGTGCAACTTGGTAATGACTGTCTCATATTCCCACAATTACTCTTCATCCGAGTGCTCAATGAAGTCAGAGGATGAATGGTTTACAGATTCAGCCTGTTCCAAAGTCGAGCTATTCCAGGCAGTTACTTGCTTTAGGAAATTATCCAAATCTTCTTTTGCATTGGTGGGGTGATCTGCTTTGTCTCACACATGAAGAACCATGATTGTGGCCAGACTCTCATTCCCAGCCATCACCTGACCCTGATGTCCTCTACATCGTTGGTATAGTATGGTAAGAGCTCTGAAGAGGAGTATGCCCTTGATACAGAATGGCAGAGCAATGAGGTGCTCTAGGCAGCTCACCCATCCACCCTGTTTGATCTGAAAGTTCTCTGCAGATCATATTTACATCAGCAATAGACCTTTTGTCTTGGAGAGGCTCACAACTTCCTCATGAACCACTCATCTCACTATTCAGCATTCACTGTCTCATCTGTTGGCATAGCATTCTTAGTTTTAGGCAAAAGACCATCTATATCTAGGATATACTGCCTTAAACGTAGAAATTACAGCTCTCTGACTAGAATTTTTCTGAGATGACCAGTTTTTCATCTACGGAGTAATCATTCAAAATATTCATATATAAGGAAGACAACCTCAACCCTCAACTCACAGACAAACTGCTTTTCCAGTCCTTCACTTCATTTAGATGCAGTCATTGTTCAGTTTTTACCAGCAAGATTCTGGCACTTCCTATGTCCAATATGAACATTACATGATATACACAAATATGTATTTGACGTACTTAGTTTCCCTGAGCTACTATTGGTCAAAACCAATAACCTTGTTGTCTACCTAGCTGCTTGCCAAAGTACTGGCAGTCCACTCGATAATGATCCAATGTTTCACAGGCTAGATACGTGCTTTGCTCCTCTCTTCCAAGATGGCATCCAGGCAGAGGCATTGGTGGCATATATTCCAGCATAAAAACCGTGGGTGTGCCTAGACAGCCCTGCATGTTCACTGGATATCAATGTGGTTGTATCACAATGCTGGGATATGTGGGCTGTATGTTAATCTTTGGCTGGGTTCTGGGTAAGATAGTCTGTTCGAGATAAAGTCATTGTAGCTGTTGCTACAGGCTTCTTCCTCTCATGCAATTGGCTTAAAGTTACCTCTTGTACAGCTTTGTGATAGAAACTGCCTCAGTAAATATGAAACCTTTCACACGAGGTAATAAAAGACAACGTGGGTTCTCTAACCATTATTTTGGAATGGTTATCTTTCAGAAGTGGAATGTCAATATAATTTTGCGCGATTGGAAGGATTATTGTGAAAGTTAGTAATACATAAAAGTGAAACTCATTAACAAACAGAACTGTGAAAACTGAATAGTCAGACGAATATCATTTAGCCAGTTTACAAGCAAGTTTAATACTAGAAATAAACGACCTTATAGCACCAATATTTGTTATTTTTCTTTAATTGAACACTCATATTTCGCTTTTCAGCTTATTCAGGAGCATTCCATTAAAACACAAACCGTAACTCACAGTACAAAGATTAAAATGGTAAAAAAATATACACAAATCTATATCGTGCATTTGTAGAGCATATGTTTGACATATTAAGTGGTAAAGCTTATTGTTGAAATAATTGTACTGTTTTTTTTTGTTGTTGTTGTTTTAAGTTAAGCACAACGCTACACAGTGGGCTATCTGCGCCCTGCCCACCACATGTATCAAAACCCGGTTTCTAGCGTAGTAAGTTCGCAGACATACCGCTGTGCTACTTGGGAGCAATTGTACTGTTGAAATAATTAACTGCTACCTGTGGTAAACAAAAGTTCTATCCAAGTTCCAAATCAAAATAACAACAGACAAGACGAAAAAAATAAAATAATTAGAATTATAGGCGCCATTCTTTTTCCCTATTCGTCTATGGTCGTAGTTGTTCGACGAGAATAGTAGTTGTTCTTCCGGCTTCCCCAATGTACATATGATGACAGATAATACACGTAAGCTGGTAAACAACACTGGATACAAGACACCCATCTTTAGATTGAAAACACGTTTTGGTAAGATAGTTGACTTTATTACATTGTAAGGTAATTTACTGAGATTTCGACAGTTGGCTTTCTAGGATTCTATAACTTTGATCGGCAGTTCAGTTTTCTTTATTTTCTTGGAGATAGTTTTGTCAATTAAAGGTACCATAAAAATAATAGGTTTTTTGTGTTATCTTTGGAAAATTGTTGTTTTTTTTCTACTTGTTTATCTGTATATATATTTTTTTCATGTTGAAGGTGCTATGCTGATTTTTGAGTGTCATTGTTCTTGAAAAATTGTCCAATATAAAAAGGTGGATATTTGTTTCTCTAAAGGAGTGATTGAGGCTCAGAGCATGTATTTTGTTGTTGTTATTGTTTTCGCTATAGTTACGATTGATTCTTTATAATTCTCCAATTGTTGCACCTTGAAGCTTTGGGCTGATGAGAGTTAAAGTTAAGGAAGAGAGGTTTTCTATTTGGTTTGTGAAACAATGTAGGTTGTATATTATTGTCATTGTCGATCCTTAAGGTAACGTCAAGAAAAATATATTTCTCTTGTCATTCGATTGATTCAGGGTGAATTGAATGTTGGAGTCTAAAGAATTTAGAAAGTCTAAAGATTTGGTTGAAGAAGGTAGGCTATGGTTCCATGATCCAAAAATGTCATCGATGTATTTAAGCCAGAGATCAAGACTGGTGTTAGGTTTCTTACGACGCTTATCAAGCGTGCTTGGTTCAAAAACGTGTATTAAAATTTTGGCATAAATAACAGCGACTCTATTACCCATTGAGACACCACTGAGTTAGAGATATAGTTTGTTGTCGAAATGAAAATATCCATTGTGAAGGACTAAATGTAAGATTTCTCTGACAATGTCTATTGTCAGTCCGTACATTACCAAATTGTTTATTGGATTCAACATGAATTCACACACTGCATTGAAGCCATTTTCTGCCTGTACAGATTGGTAGAGAGCTAAGATGTGTAATGCAAGGAGTACTGTTGTGGTGGTCATTATGTGAAGCACATCCTTGATTCGCGAATGCAGGTATTGTGCATTATTTAAGTGTGCTGGAACGTAATTTGGTAATGGCACTACAATTGTATGCATAGGCCAAGACAGATTTCAAGTTTAACTGTCATATGCTAACACTATGGGTCTTATTGGCTTATCCGGAATATGTTCTTTTAGTATTAAAATATCTTTTATACACCAGTATGCACTATAGACATTAAATAACGAGGTTACAGGCAAGTTTTTGTATTAGGATCTCTAAAGGATAAAGAGTAAAAATGTAAACTACTGATTCATCCATGTAGCTAACTGTAGAGTCTGGGTGTGGTTCACAAGTGCCAAGTCAGTGGAATGTGCTTAGCCACCAAAGTAATGTTCTGAAAACGTATTATAACTTCACTTAGTACGTACTCACTGAATAATGAATAGCCAAAGAATACAGTTAGTGAATTAAAGGTTGCTGTTCACCTCACCAACCATAATTCAAAAATACTCATAATCTTTCTGTAGGAAACCTTCCATTGTTATTGGATGAATGGAAAGTTAAGGTGGGATTCTCTGACAACTTTGTGAGACCAGGTAGAAAAACTAGAGAGGACCTCTATTTTCCAACTTATATAGACATAGGAGATGTCGTCTAGTTAAGCATTTAGCTATTTGGTTGTCATGGGCCCAGTACTTGCACAAGAATAAATCTTATAGAATGCTTAGAGAGGAAAACACTAATCGTTCAGAGAGTTTCTGGTTTTCTACAATGGGCATCATAAAGAAAAAAGAGTGAAGGTACTTTAAAATTTGTTGTTGACTTCGAAGAGGTGAAGGTTTTTTCCTAGCAATTTCATGTTTTTGAGCAATTTCAGATTTCACTGTTTCAGCTTATTTGACTTGATGTCTATTTTTCAAATAAACAGATTTAGACAAAATGATACTGGCGATAGTGTGTGAATTCACCTTGATACCTTTTGAGCTGTTCAGTGTCCCAGCAGCTGATGATATCAGTATTGCTAGGTGTGCAGAGGAACAATGTTTGATAAACAATTATAACATGTTGGTATTTAGATAAGGATCAGGACTGGAGAATGTGTATTTTGTAAGGAAAGATTAAATATAATAATAATCAGTTTATCTTCAGCTCTCGGGTCTATAATTGCAGCTGTGTCGGACTTTCTTATTTTTGATTTTCAAATTTTCAAAATTCCCACATCTATTTTCAAGCGTTTGATTAATGGTGTCGATAGGCGGCGAGGTTGATATCGCAAATATTTCTAAGCGATTATTTGCAAAAGTCTGTGTGCACGAGTGCAATCCGCTGGACTGATTGTCATCAAACTTTATTTTTACCCTTAGAATCCTTCTGGGAGTGACATATGTAGGTCGACGTTCGAATCTCCACACATACCAATTTCAACCATGTGATCCCATATATCTTTGCCGTGCGTGGAACGGATGCGTCAGTTATTATATGTATTATTTTAGTATTTAATCGACATATCATTCATATTTTTAAAAAAGACAAAACAATTTTCTTTTAGGTTTTTGGAAATATTTATTGAAAAGCCTTTTTTTATTGTTGTTTTTTTATCTGGCCTAAGAAAAACTAAAGATTTGGCTTCTGGAACTCATTGTGAACCGAGATTATGACCCACCTGCAGAAAATAGTTAACTCGTAGTCTACAGTGGAAAACGCCCCCAAGTGGCACAGCTGTATGTCTGCGGAGTTACAACGCTAGAGACCGTGGTGGGCAGAGCACAGATAGCCCATTGTGTAGCATTCAAACAAACAAACAGTGGAAAACGTGTCTGGCCTAGTCATGTAGTTAGTATTCAACTTACAAACATTCACTAGCTTCAGCCCCGAGCGAAAATCTATTATTCTATGTTTTACCATAATGTTCTTGAAATATATATCTTGTATACATTATGTTGTATCGTAGAAACACTTTAAACCTAATTCCAAATTCATGTTTTTATCGCAATAAATAAGAGAAAAATGAAATAGCTTTGCTAAGTTGATAAACTTTTTTTTTATTATTTTGATATTTTTGTATGCGATTTACTAGTTTATAATTATGATAATATTATGAAATTGTTCCTAACATGTTGTCATAATCTTAAAAGTTTCCCAAGTGAAAGTCTTAACACCTTGGGTAAATAAATAAATATATATATATAAAACAAAAACCTCTTCAAAATTTCTGCCTTCCCAAAAGGATTTTATGTAGAAGAATTTCGTTGAAAAAAAATATTTCACAGTTTTAAATTTTAGTCTATGAGTTTTTCTAAATTTTTAAAAGCGGATAGGTGCGATCATAAATGTTTTTCGTGCATTAGCTACTGAACCTATATTGAAATATGATATAAATATAGATATTTAGATATAAAATAATAACAATAATATAATATAGAAAAATGTGAAAATCATATTGTTGTAGATTTGTTTCAAATTCATAAATAACACCGAATTCTTAAATGAAAGTTTAAATTATCGGATGTTATCATTAAACTTGATTATAAAAGGCTACATCAATTAATCTTTTAAACGTAGAAATAAATTCATGATGAACCATATTAAATAAGGCTATTAATAACTGGAGCATAATTCCATAAAAACATGACAAAGCATTACAAAAGTTGTTTGCTGTGCTGACAACACAACATTTATCAAGTTCCTACAACAACTATAAACCCGAGGACCAAGGTATTTTGAAGAGTGTATGTTTATATTTTTTTATACGTAGGATGAAAGAGACAAGATTCGATGTTTAGAATAAAAACTAACACTTTGACGAAGCGGAAAGACAAACAGGAGAGTGGCTGATCGGCTGATGATAAAACTATTGGGTTGTGGCTTAAAATTTAAATATGTAATTAAATGGAAATGATAAACAAAAGATAAATTTATTTAATAAAGACGGATGATAACAAAATTATGATTGATATTAAATCACACACAATCAACATGTGCTGGGAGAGACCGTGCGATCTCTGGCACTCTCAAAATCTGAAACAAACCTGCATGACACGCCAAAATTGCGTTTACAATTCACCTTTTCTCTGTGGTTGGCCAATCACGGGAATCCGGAAGTATTTCTGCTTCACGTAAAAGTCCTAAAGCAGTATTTTATACACGGGGTAAAGTATTGTTACGTCTCCGTTTGTTAATTAACTTCCCGTAACTTCCGAATACAACTTTACGATACACTTATTTTCAACAATCGCTCTATAACAAACGCTATATCAACGAACATCAACAGTACTTCTGACTGCAGTTCAATTACTCACTATCTACACACACATTACATTCCCGTCACGTTGTCACC
>NW_013742818.1:0-4613 GCF_000517525.1 Limulus polyphemus
AGCAACATAAACATTATGTCACAATAACTGATATTCATTTAGTAGAGTATATTAAAAATATAATGTTAAAATAACACTTTGTTAATAAACGTTTATTTGAACCAGTGGCTGGTAGATCTTATTTATACATAATAATCACCTCTAATATATTTACAAAGGAGAATTATAAACCGTTAATATTTAGCCACCATTGAGGATCGAACTCACGACCACTGGTTTACAAGACCAGTGCTCTGCCACTGAGCTATGGTGGCCTGCGGTAATAATTTAATTTCTATCAGGACTTACAACTTACAACGCTAGAAACCGGTTTCGATACCTATGGTGGGCAGAGCACAGATAGCCCATTTTTGTGCTTAACTACAAACAAACAAACATACTGTATTAACAAGTGAAACCATAAAAAACGTCATCTACACATGTAAGACAAAATGCAGGCTTATATGTAGATGTGACTATGGCATGCTGTTCTATGTAATGTAAGAAAAGAGTGGCCAAAGTACCTGAAAATGGATTTTCCATAGCAAGTAAGTATAACTAATGGAAATACGAATCTCTGTATAGAAAGCAAATAAACGTGTCTAGCTGTAACACTTTGATTAGATGTTCCTGTTTTATGTTGGTTATTTACCATTAAAACTTGATCGCACCAGTCATCGAAACATCGTACCTGTTCTAAAAAAATTACTTACTGTAAAAGCTGTAAATTGTAATATAATATTATTACTTTTAGTTTATTCCTTGCATACTCTGGAGTATCACACAATCTTACAATTTGTTTTTGACACTGCTAGTAAACTTTGTATTCTTTCAACCTTAAATCTTTGTTTCTTAGCAGCCTTTATTTTTCGTCTATGTGTTTTTAGCTAATCATAAAACATATTGTAGTTCTCTTTATTTTTATATTTCACATAAATAATATATGTCATATGTTATTATAGCTGTATAGTTAGTATTATAACTATATTATAATATTAGAACAATAGTTTGTTTGTAAATAAGCCCAAAGCTACATAATGGGCTATTTTTGCTCTGCCCACTACGGGTATCGAAACCCGGTTTCTAGTGTTGTAAGTCCGCAGACATACAACATTACAAGCAGTTTTATAATTTAACGAATGTTTTAATATCAAAGTTTCATTTACTAGCCCTGAAGAAGCCACAAAGGCAAAACGTCGGTTAAAATAAAAGTATTCTTATAATTATCTGGAGTATAAAGGTCGTGTTTCTAACTTAATTTTAAAAATTTTAGACGTGTAAGTTAATAGTTGTATTGTCTGTGTGTCACCCATCAAGGCGATCTTCTACTATAGAGGGACCACTATCATCCTCATCAAGTTCAACACCCAGTGCATCACCAATCAAGGCCATGAACCCTACTTCCCAACCACAATCACCAATCAACCAGTTATCTGCACCAGAATCACCAGCATCTACAAACAGCCAAAACGAGACCCTAGTCAACCAATCAACAATCTCCCACTTCTTCTGCAATAATCGTTGAAGGTATACCATCCACCTACAGACAACCAGATATTGCTGCAGAACTCAGGCGATTATTTCCCTCAATCGCATTCACCAATGTATGCCAGTTATGTAAGAGAGTTATAGTAATCAAGACCAGTGACTCTCGAGAGTATGCAAAATTACTCAAACCATAAAACAGTACTGCTTTTCAAGAACCCAAACTAAATATTCACCTTCACTGCTATGACAGAGGACTCAAGCTCATTAACATTGTGATTAGAAGTGTGCCATTTAATATGAAGCCCGTGGAAGAACTTACAAGATTTTTCTGCATCAAAAGCCGAACGTGTCACGTCAACAAGAAATAACCAGGAAACCCTCTTAATCAGGATTACAGTAGCTTCTGGTAAAGAAGTATCTGAATTAATGAAGAGTGGAATCAACATATGGTATGTTCACTACTTTGTTGAAGCAGCCAAATCTGCTCAGCCCCCTCTTCTACAATGCTATTATTGCCAGATGTAAAGTCAGACCAGAGTGATATACACTTCCGTTGCATGATGTGTTTGTTGCAGGGGACAACACCCTGTAACGGACTACCCATGTGCCAACTGTGGAGGATCACATGACGCAGATTCTGAAGGTAGCCCACACGACTAAAAACACCAGCGAGGTAGTACCAGTGACCATCCACCCTCAAGTTCACCACTAACTTTCCCTCAACAATCTGTCTGCACCCGAATCCATCCAGCCTCAAGATGCAACACATGTCAGGACCTATGCTTACACGACCAAAATGAATCTCCAGTTCAATGTCTTTCTCATTGCTGACCTCCTAGTCTGGATCTCCTCTCATGAAATACACACCCCAGACGAGATCATCCATGACGCTTGTCACACCACTATCTACTATTTCAACGTCGTCCATGGAACCTCCAAAAGACAAAAACCCCACATCGAGAGGAGAACTCTTCCATTTCAATGCCATCGATGGAGCCCCTAAACGACCGCAAGCCCACATCGAGAGGAGAACAGGAAAACATAAAAGATCCGACTCCAGGAAGAGGTAAAATGTTCAGATTTTTACAAGTAAATATTCAAGGTGCTTCAAATATAAAAAATACGAACTATACAACCTTATCCTTAAACTAAACTGATATTATTGGGATAAATGAAACACTACAAAATCATCAAAGCCATCTTAACCTCCCTAACTTTAAGACAATTTCAATTCCCGAAGCAACAGGCACAAGAAAATCCCAGGAGACCTTAAACACCTTGTAGAATCTATCGTTAAGCGGAGGTTACCTCCCCTCTTCCTGGAAATCAAGAATTATATGTATCATCCACAAAATAGCTGGAGATTTTAGCAACCCAGTAAATTACAGTGTTTAAACTATGTAACGAAATAATTGGAAAAAATAATTACTTCCAGGTTACTGTATCATTTTTAATAAACTAATTAATAACGGATATACAAAACGCGTCTATGAATAAACGTCATACTACTGACCACCCAGTCAGCCTAATAGAAGCTGTCCAGCTTGGCTTTAATTAATCGGAATCATGTAACGATAGCCTCTTTTCTTGATTTCAAAATAGCATTCGACAGTGTTTGACACAATGGCCTACGATACAAACTCTCTCAACACAAAATACCGATACCACTTATACGATGGAAATCCAGTTTTCTAACAAACAGAAAAGCTAAAGAATCAATAATGACCTGTCCACAACCTTTAACTTAGAAGCAGGAGTTCAACAAGGCTCAGTTCTAAGCCCCTTGCTTTACATAATCTGTGTAAATGGTATCAACTTCCCCTATCTCACTCAAACTTTTGCCTGGCAGTATACCGATGACGTGGCCATACGAAGCACGTCACGTGACCCTCGCATAGTAGCCGCTGTTCCACTAAGGGGCACTAGTAAAATGAAACACACAAAGAAATATTTATTGAACTAGCTACCACATATTACAAATAAATCAAAATATCGTAATTCCATGTTAAGTAAAATCTCGAAATTAGTTGAAATACCAAAATCGTGGAACAACCACATCTCCCTCTATAACAAAGTAAAAACACCTAACAACACACATCAATCATTTTGAACATTTGCCTTTTCCGAAGCCCCCAATTTCCAGGTTTCTAACCAGGCACGGACAAGGACTAGGTGTTTTACTCTTCGACTTATTGTGCTCAAGCTGTATTTAATGTTTTAATTCAAACTGTATTTAATGTTTCAGTGCAAACTGTATTTAATGTTTTAATTCAAACTGTATTTAATGTTTCAATTCAAACTGTATTGCATGTTTCAATTGAAACTGTATTTAATGTTTCAATTCAGACTGTATTGAATGTTTCCATTCAAACTGTATTGAATGTTTCAATTCAAACTGTATTGAATGTTTCCATTCAAAGTGTATTGAATGTTTCAATTGAAACTGTATTGAATGTTTCAATTCAGACTGTATTGAATGTTTCCATTCAAACTGTATTGAATGTTTCAATTCAAACTGTATTGAATGTTTCCATTCAAAGTGTATTGAATGTTTCAATTGAAACTGTATTGAATGTTTTAATTTCATTTGTAGTGATTCTTTCATTAACTAAATATTGTTCTTGTTTAACTTGTCATAATTTGTATTTGTAATATTTATCTGTTCATTATCAACTCTGTTTGTCAAAAAAATAATAATAATTAAATAAATATATAATTATAAATAAAAGTTCGTGTTTTTGGCTGGTGTGCGAGACCCTACCGGTGCTTTGCACGTGTCTGCTCTGTATCTCCATTCGCAACTTTATTTATTTCATATAGCTATGAAATGTGAGGTTAGGATGGGTATACGCTAGTTCTTTATATTTCTGACATTACGTGTGGCGCCATCTAGCAATGTTTAAACAAAAATGAGTTTCTGGCTGTCGGTTAACAAGATATTCTTTATCGTTAACTTTAACATCCTTACACTTCATTGTTCTCGAACAAAAATTTTTTGTTGACGTATACGAAAAGAAAACGTGTTATTTTTGTCAGGAAATCTAACACAGTCTTCAATTCTTTGTAATCCAATATTGTAACATAATGTTTTGGATGGTGATATCCAAGTTAGGAGAATGTATTGAAGATAATACTTTGTTTTAGTA
>NW_013742819.1:0-5649 GCF_000517525.1 Limulus polyphemus
GAGCAGACGTGTTTTTTCGAGCTCCGGTATAATTGTAATTTTTCAACTTTATTTAATTTTTTTGTTTAGTGTTTTGTTTTTTCTTTAGTTCGCTTTAGTAATTGTTCAAATTTATGAGCGTTGTGTCGTCCTTCGGTAGTGAAAGAATGGCTTCAAGTGTCGAAATAATGCGAAGAACGGTTTTTGTAGAAGCTCACTCTGTTAGTCATGGCGACATTTTACATGCGGTCTCTACACAGTATGGCGAAGCTTCCATTTCTGCTGTTGTGCCTCGTCCTGGCGGTTACGAAGTTACTTTTATTGTTGATTCGGATGTAGACATTGCTGTTGATCATGGACTGGAAGTTAAAGGTACGAACTTTTGTGTTTCTGGAATAGTGAGTAGAACACTTAATGTATCTTTTATGGGGGTGCCGGAGTATGTATCGGATGAGATATTAATAACGAAATTACATGATTTTGAGTGTACTACAAAGGGTCCGGTTGTGTGGAAGAGGGAATCGGGCATTTATTTGGGCACACGTCATGTACGAGTTGCCTTCTCTACCGCATGTTCTTCTCTGCCATATGTGATCAAATTACTTGACCCATTGGGGAAGAGTATTTTTATCAAAACTAAACATGACAATCAACGTCGCGTGTGTAATTTATGCCTCAGTGATACACATCTGTATGCCGACTGCCCTCAGCTAGTGTGCTATCGGTGTCATCAGCAGGGACATGTTGCCCGATTTTGTTCTGGACCTGGGCAACTCTCGAAGGTTTCTGAAGAGCCTGCCGCTGAGTGTTCTCAACCTGTTGCTGATAAGGTCGATGTGTTGGATACAGATACGATCGTTACTAGTGTTCCTTCTGCTGTTCCAGTTGTACCCCTCAACCAGGACAATTCTTCAGTGCCGCCTTCGGTTTCCCGCCGGTCGCAGCATGTTCGTGGAAGTAGGGAACGCTCTCACAGTCAGCCACCTCGGTATGATGCTGAATATCCTCCATTGGTGGACTCTACTGAGACTCGGGTGAAGACGGCGTCGGATGGTTCTTTTTCGGCGCCTACAGACAAAAGGACGTCCGCCCGTCAATGGAAGTATGCGAAGGTAGTTTCTATGGACACTTCCTCAACCCGCAAGCGCTTGTCAAATTCTTCTGTTGGAAGGTCTCCGAAAGCACGGGTGTGTGATACAAACAGTACAAACTCTCCTTAGCTTTATGTCTCAATTTCCTTGTAAAATAGTAAGTTTAAATTGTAACGGTTTGCGTAACTATGGTAAATTGCGATCATACGTCGAATTTTTTCGGTCTGAATTTGCTTTTGTTTGCTTACAGGAGACTTTTTTTACTGATGCACACGTTTCTGAACTTACTCGATTGTGGAAAGGGGCTGTTTTTGTTTCGAATTCTAGTGGGGGGAGACAAGGAGTAGCTATACTGGTACATCATCAATTATCAGATTTTGTTTCTTTTCACTACTCAGATTCCAGTGGTCGTCTGTTAGCTATTCAATGCACACTACCTGATATTGCGCCCTTTTACCTGTACACAATCTATGCTCCTACGGATATTTATGAACGCCGACATTTTTTTGAAAGTTTGAGCTTTCTTTTGCCGCGTTCGGATAGTGTGATGCTAGTGGGTGATTTTAATGTGGTTTTGAATGTAAATATCGATAAGTTTCCTGTCAAGTTCTCGCGGGACGCTAGTAGGACGAGTTTTTCTACTCTCCTTAATGACTTTTCGCTGTCGGATGCTTGTAATTTGCTACGTGGGGATCAGCGTTTGTTTACATGGAGAAAGTTTATTAGTGGTGAGCTTTATCAGTCTCGCATCGACAAAGTTCTTGTTTCTGATTCACTACAGCAGTATATAGTTGATTTTTCGCGAGAATGGTTCCCATTTAGTGATCATGCGTTATTGACAGTTGAGTTGGATTTTCGTTTAGTACAACGAGGGGTAGGATACTGGCATTTTAATAATGCTCTACTGACGGATGTTACTTTTACATCTACCATAACAAGGCTTATTGAACGCAGTAAACAGTGGCCGGTGTACTCCATTAGTAAGATTTCTTGGTATGTGGGATTGAAAGATGCCATCAAAAGAACGGCTGTGGCTTATGCCAAACGGAGGGGGTCCGCCTCCCGAGCTCACAGGAGGGCTTTGTTGCGGGACATAAAGAGGGAATATCGTTTGTTGGATCGCTATCCTCCTCGGTCTCGTCAAAAGTTGTATGATCTGGAACAGGCTTTGCACTCTTTGGATTTGAAGAAGATCGATGGCGCCATTATACGTTCTCATATTCGATGGTTTGAACAGGGAGAAAGGAGTACTCAGTTCTTTTTACGTACCGAACGCCACCGAACTTGGAAGTCGGAAGTTCGTGGTTTATTCAACGCTCAAGGAAATTTGGTGCAAGGACGGAAAGAAATTGGTAGCATCTTTTATGATTATTATGCTGATTTGTATAGTTCTGAAGGCGTTGTCGAACATGATATGGATACCATCTTATCTGCTGTATCACGTACTTTGGGGGATTCTGAGCGACTTTTATGTGAAGGGGATATTACACTCCCGGAAGTACTCGAGGTGTTACCGCTTATGAGTTCGAGTAAGTCTCCCGGATCTGACGGTTTCACGGTGGAGTTTTTTCGTCATTTTCTTCCCTGTTTTCAGGCCGAATTTGTTATAATATTGAACGACATATTCCGTCAACATCAATTAATTGACAGCATGCAGCTGGGTGTAATTGTTCCGATTCCGAAGGGTGGTGATCGCCGTTATGTCGACAATAGACGGCCTATTACACTTTTGAACACTGATTATAAACTTTTATCACGAATTTTGGCAAGTCGATTATCTCGGGTTGTTGCTACTTTAGTGTCCCCTGATCAGTCGGGATGCGTGCCTGGCCGAGACGTTGTGACGGTACCTTTAACTTTGAAGCTGCTTCTAGATTACCTTAATATACATCGCCAAGGAGGGGTTTTGTTGAAATTGGATCAACTTAAAGCTTTTGACAGGATTGAGTTTGTTTATTTATTTCGCCTATTGCATCAATTTGGTTTTGGTGAAAAATTTATTCAATGGATTAGAATTTGCTACTCCAATGTCTCTAGTGTGGTTAAGTATAATGGTTTCTTTACTGATGCATTCCCAGTTAATAGAGGTGTTCGTCAGGGTTGCCCCCTTTCGGCCCTGCTGTATATTTTGTGTGTTGAACCTCTTCATGCTTTGCTCTGCAGTAGTGTTGCAATTTCGGGTATTAGAATAAATGGAAATGAGAGTTTTGTTTTTCAACATGCTGATGATCTCACGGTTACATTGGGTACTGTTAATTCCATCTCTCCAGTGTTAGATGCGTGCGCCCTGTTTGGTAGGGCATCGGGCAGCAAGATTAATTTTTCTAAGAGTAGGGGACTATGGTTAGGAGAATGGTCTGGTCGCCTGGATGAGTTGTTTGATGGGATTCTTGTTTCAAATGATCCATTGAAGGTTTTGGGTATTATTTTTCAGGCAGATAGTGAAGAAATGTATTCGTTGAATTGGTCAAATGTGGCGAATCGGTTCAGGAAGGTTCTGGTCTCTTGGAGGCATAGAGACCTATCACTTAGGGGTAAGGTGCTAGTTCTGAATTCTCTGGCTGCTTCCATCTTGTGGTATCCATTGCAGGTCTTGCCGATGCGTGATTCGACGTACGATCAGATTCGTCGGGACATACTTGGTTTTGTGTGGAATGGTGGCATTCATAAAGTGAGGTATGATATATTAATTCAGGATGCTTGTGAAGGGGGCATTAACTTAGTGGATGTTAGGTTATGTAAGTACGCATATAGATTGAAACTTTTGCAGTCGAGTTTGGTGGGCCAATGCCACCCTGTTTTACTCTCTTTGATTTTGTCCTTTCTCGATGATGTAGGTGGTTTAAAGTTGGGTTTTCGTATTTTTCTTTGTAAGGTGGCTTTTCGCTTTTTACGTGTTCTTCCTTTGTTTTTTGTTGAAATATTTCGGGCTTGGAAGTTTTTGTCGCATGAGGAGAGTCATTCTATTGTTACGGATATAGGAGACATTTATTGTCAATCTTTATTTCTTAATCCTGATTTAACAGATTCTGCTGGCTGTCCTTTCTATTTCCGAGAATTTATTGAGGCCGGAATCGTGCAGGTGCGTCATTTGTTGTATGAGGTTCTTCCCCGTTTTTTACGTCCTGCAGCTGTAGTTGAGCAGGTATTGGATTATACACCCGACTTGCAGGTGAGTTTTGTGAAGCGGCGTTTGTCATTACTATTATCCAGTTTACCCCCTCGTTGGAAGGATCACATTCTTGAGTGTCTGCCTACAGGGGATGGTACACCTTCATTATCTTTGTATTTTTGTGATCCCATTAAAGCTGATATTAAGAGGTTGTCAGGGATCACTCTAAAGATGTTTACTCGTCTGCTGAAACGAATTTTTTCTAGCCGAACTCAATCTCGTTATTTCTGGTTATCAGTGGTGCCTCAGGACAAGTGGAAAGAAATATGGACTCATACGTTTGATGACTTTGTCGGATTCGATCTTTGTACACTTGATTATTTGTTGTGGCAGCATGCTGTGACTACGAATATAAAGCTTGTACATATGCCTATTCCCGATAGTGGATTTTGTTCCTTTTGTGGCGCATGTTTGGAGACAATTGTACATCTATTTTTTCAATGTCCTGCGATTCAAGACTTATGGTCGCTAGTATTTCTTTTGATTAGTCAGATAATGGGGAGAGAAATATCAGAGGGGGAGAAACGATATGGGGCTCTGGTTGGATATATACCAGGCATGGTTGGTAGCAAACGTAAATTGTCCCGTTTACTATCATCCCTAGCAAAGTCGGTCATTTATGCAGCACGAAGTAGTAAATTGTCTAGGAATGTTCTGCCTCACATGGTTAGTGTTTATAGGTCTCGTTTAAAGGCACGTATTTATTTTGATTACCAGCGTTATTGTCTCAAAGATAATCTAAGTGCATTTTATTTTATGTATAACAGTCAAGGTAAATTAGTTATTCCAGGGACCAAAGGATATTTTTTGTGTAATTTGTTGTCTTGACCATATATATAAATATATATATGTTTATATATATATATCTCTGTTTGCGTGTGTAAAAATATAAATAATTTTTTTTTCGACTTGTGACTTCATATTACATTAACTAAATATGTATTAACTGTATATTTTTCTCGTTTTATTTCTGAATGACCCATGATTTGCTAAGAATGCATTTCGATGTTTTTTCTGTACTGTGGTTGACTATATCCCCTCTAGGAGGGGTTTTAATAAGAAAAAAAAAAAAGCCGGTTCTCGTCTGATCCCCGAAGCTAAGCAACGTCGGGCCCGGTTAGTACTTGGGAGGGTGACCACCTGGGAATACCGGGTGATGATGACATAGAAGAGGAAAAAAACCTTATTTTTAATTTCTATATTAGTAGGTCTCACTACCAATTGAGGTTCTGGTAGCAGAGATGGAGAAACAAAAATCCTTCCCTATCCAACCTTAAAGTGGTGAGCTCATGTTGAAGATTCTTAATAATCTTCCAGAGAAAACTTAAAAATTAGTTTCCACGGGATAAAAGTGCGAACTTACTTATTGATTTTCGTTCATTACCTGTTTATTTACACACACACACA
>NW_013742820.1:0-4608 GCF_000517525.1 Limulus polyphemus
ACACACACACACAAACACACACAGGTGAAACGACTAGCATGTTTGGTGACTGGATTCGATCTCAGTATCCGTAGATCTGATTAAGTAAAAAATGCAAAACAATTATAAAATAAAATATAAAATAATGATAAGGATATGTCACGTGCTAGCTCTGCAATGAACACAAAATTTCGTTCTTCAGTGTTTTTTAGTGCAAATCCACGCAGTAGATTATCTGCGCTCTGTCTACTACAGGGAATAGAATCACGTATTTTTGTGTTGTAAGTCCATAAAATTACCACTGACCCACTGGGGGACATCCTGAAAGTCGCAAAGCGTAAAGCTAAATTAATGAGTTTTTAGTTCACGGAATCAAAAGTTAGTTTTTAAGCGAGGGCAACAATTACTGGAAGACTAGATATCAGTTACTAGTTAGTCTTCCATGAATGAAGGTAAATATAATCATATTTTAATAGACACTAAGACCTGAAGACGAAAGGCGGAAGACTTTCGAAACGTCGTCCTCTACACTTGTGTTTCTACAACAGGCAGTTGACGTCCGTTCAACAAAGTTTCATCGTGAATACTCTGCCCAAACAATCTATCAAAGAACAGATATTATATCATTAAAGCAACTTGAAAAATATATTATAGTTCCAGCTACAATGCCACTTACACGTCCAATCGCCTCTAAATTTTATAGTGAGCCTATAAACAACTCACTGGACCTTTGATTTTAGTTCAGCATTCAAAACCCAGTATGGTCTCTTCGTGGCCATCTTGGATAATAGTGTGCAACGTATATAGTAGTTGAGTAATCGTCTTCAAATTTTACAGTAACCTTTGGGCCATAAGGAGCTCAGTTATAATGGTATTGAACTAAATCAGAAAAACAAAATGGCCAACAGCGGCCATCTTGGAAAATAACATTACAAATGCAACATCAGGTAAATATGGTTATTTTATACAATCATTTTCAAATTATGTATACGTTTTGTGGATATTTTTGACCGTGTTTCCTTCATATTTTGTACTAGTAACAGGAACAAAAAGGCTACCATTTAGCTATCTTGAAAAATCTGCTCATGCAGGTATCTAACAGCTGTAACCTTTTGTGCCCAAACTTCTTCACACATTTTAGAAAGCGCGTGAAATGATTAATTCATTTAATCTTTCATTTTGGTGCCACATTCAAAATCCAGTTACTTTCTGCTAACCAAATTGAAAAATGGTGTTAAGTATATAATGTTCACAGTTTCTGAGCAATCGTTTTCAAAGCTTTCATTAACCCTGGGAACTCTAGCAGTTCAACTGGAGGCAAGTCTGGAAA
Organism: Limulus polyphemus; assembly: GCF_000517525.1. Taxonomy (NCBI): domain Eukaryota; kingdom Metazoa; phylum Arthropoda; class Merostomata; order Xiphosura; family Limulidae; genus Limulus; species Limulus polyphemus. The sequence continues at coordinate 1,310 of NW_013742820.1, forward strand.
ATAATATGGCGACCATCTTGAAAAATAATATTACCAATCTAGCATCAGGTGCATACAGTTTTTGTATACAGTTTTTGATACTATCTTCATAGTATCATTTTAATAGAGCTATTTATGTGTATCTTGATAGACCGCATCGTTGACATCACTGTCTCTCAGTTTAAAACAACAGATACTGGACTTCATCGATGAGGAGGGGCATATTTATCACTTCTTCCTTACTTAAATTAATTAAACTACGATCTTTTCGTCATTTTTACATAATACCTCTAAATTGAGTTGAAATAGAATATTACCAGTGAAATGTTAAGATGTGTGTGCCCCAAAGAGCATACTGGCTTTATCCCATAGTTAACCTGTTGGCAAAAAAATATGTAGAAGTGCCGTATGTCGGTACTGTCCAGTCGTGAAGGGTGCTATTAACAGAAGTGCGTGCAATAAAATGCTGCATGTGTTATTTCAGTGAAGAAGGTCTCAATATAGAAGACGAAACGTTGTCCTTTTTCATTCAACAGTCAGCTGCAGTTCATTAAAGTTCCCTTATTTACTATGTGGTTTTTACTCCCTCGACAAACAGGTCCAGAACTGATACTAACATAAAGATGAGAACTAGTGACAGATCTTAAGCCACAAGTCCAGTCATTGCTGATATGATGCCAGTAACAATTCATATCTCTGATGCCCTGGTATGTCCACGGACTGGTGTGTGTAAATCTTAAAATATTAGCTCCTAATTAAAGGATGGACCTTCACCAAAATTGGTATGGAAGTTCATTGGGTTCATGGAGAGATACATACAAAGCTGCAGTTTCACATTTTGTGTTTTGCAGTTTTTATGGGCGTGTTTGCATTTGCTACCACTAATTCACCTTATTTTGATGGATCTTCACCAAATTTGGTATGAAGGCTCTTTAGGTGCATATGGAGATAAATGCCAGTTTGCGGTCTCACATTTAGTATTTTGCAGTTTTTTAAAGATATGAGGGAAATTAATCTTCATCCTCTTATTTCAATAACTTTATGTGTTATTCTTAAAAATACTTTAGTTATTTTTAATATGATCTTGACTTACTAAGTGATTATTTGTGTAAATCACGACATTTGAAAGCACTTATGGACACTTAGTTCGCTATTTTTCAAACTGGACGAAACTGACAAAATTTTAAACGTTGTAATTTCATTTATAAGTTGGTTTCCTTTAATTTTTTTTTTTTACTCTTAATACTTATTTTTTAAAAAGTAAGCTTTTGCTCATGCGCAATATGAAGGAAAGTGTTTGTGGGGGACAAGTTGAAATTTTTATTACTTCGAACATCAAGGGGATATGCACTATCGATCTCCAGTTGCACGCTACAAGAAACCTGACACTCCTAGCACTTCAGACCCGACACTTCTAGCACTTTCTAAAGATAGGCTCTCTTTGTTTAGGGGGTGAAGTACCTTTCTTCGGATTATCGGCTTTCTTGAATAGTGATGTTTTCTAAGTTATCTGAATATGTATAGTATCGAGATAAATATTCTGTCCCGTAACATACACACACACGTGCACACGCGCGTCCACACACCCCTTTCTCTCTGCTTGTGCGACAGCTTTAATCTGAAGAATTGAAAATTAAAAAATTAAATTAAAAGACAGTTCAAAGTCGGTTGCTTTCCATGCTCTCTACTGTTACAGAGCACCTGGAAAGGTGATATCATAGAAAAACCATATTATAGAAAAGGGTAAACCTTCTAACGATTTAATGTAAAAGTTCAACAAGAACAATCGTGGAATACTTTTCCCCCATTTTTCGTTGCAGCTGGAAAAACCACAATAGTAATATGCGTTCATTGTCATGTTCATGTTAGAGTTTAAGGTTGTGTGACAGACTGAAAAGCTCTTTATTTATACATGACTTAAGAACATGAGAAGTAAGTCTAGTAACCCATGGGGCCCGTATAATGAACTGTAACGGCAAATTATTATATATAAAATAGTTTATTAACAAAGGGACCCAAGTAATGAACTGTAACACCATATTATTATGTATAAAATATTATATATATTATGTATATGTATCCAAGTAATAAACTATAAAGGTATATTATTATATATAAAATAGTTTATCAACCCAAGCTCCATGTGATGAATTGTAACGACATATTATTATATACAAAATAGTTTATTAACGCAGGAATCTATGTAATGAACTGTAACGGCATGTTATTATATATAAAATAATTCATAATCCAGCGATCCAGGTAATAAACTGTAACGGCATATTATTATATATAAAATAATTCATTAATCCAGCGATCCAGGTAAGGAACTGTAACGGCATGTTATTATATATAAAATAATTCATTAATCCAGGGATCCAGGTAAGGAACTGTAACGGCATATTATTATATATAAAATAATTCATTAATCCAGCGATCCAGGTAAGGAACTGTAACGGCATGTTATTATATATAAAATAATTCATTAATCCAGCGATCCAGGTAATAAACTGTAACAGCATATTATTATATATAAAATAATTCATTAATCCAGTGATCCAGGTAAGGAACTGTAACGGCATGTTATTATATATAAAATCATTCATTAATCCAGGGATCCAGGTAATAAACTGTAACGGCATATTATTATATATAAAATCAAGACTCACGGCAGTTTGTCGTGCAGTCAAAACAAGCTACTTCAGGACACACTGTGTGTTATTAACAGGAGTGATAGTTTAGCGATTTCCACCTTCTGTATCTCGGACTATAGTAATCCAAATTAACACATATTTTAAGAGGATGTGCCCTACCGGACTCTTACTTCACATACACCAAATTTCAAGGTGATCCATTAAGAAATACCTGAGATATAACAACTCCAATTTTGATTTTCTTCCTTTTTTTTCTTCGCACCAAAAGTATGGAAACTTTATTTGATAGAAAAACCTACTTAACTTTGATGGATTTTTTTTCAAATTTGGTGTAGATTTAGATCTTTTCAACCTACAGTTAGAAGTCTCCTTTGGTGTAAATATAAGCCACATGTGCAAAGTTATTCAACAAAAAACTGGTCAAGTTTGAGGAAAATGTTTGCGCACGCCTACACAAAAAGACATGTGAGCTATCGGTTTAACATTTATAATACAGCTTCACCTAAGAGTAAAAGTGAACCGTTTTAGTTTTTGTCAGTCGGAGTAAAGATGACTGATTTAGAGCAGTAAAATTATAAGGTGAAAGGACGTGGAGATGCATAAGTATTGGTTAGGCCAAGCAAACTAGATTAGCAGTTTCTAGCTCAAGTTTTCAAAAGAATCGTA
>NW_013742821.1:0-6083 GCF_000517525.1 Limulus polyphemus
ATGCCCATTAGCTCAATAGTCACCCACACTGGTCCCCACAATCTTGTAGAATGTCCTGTCACAGCATAAAGCTTCTGTATGGCTTCTGGTACTCCTTCATGATCTAACACCTTGATGCTCACGAAGGTTTGCTGACACGCAGAGTCTATGACAAAGTTGCACCTTTGGCCTTCCAGCTTTCCTGTCACATAGACACTGTGTGTGTGCTTGGCATTTTACACCTAGCTGTTGGGACTTTTATGATGGGGTTGGTGGGTGTTGCTCAACACCAACCACTACTGGTCTCCTTGAGGCCGACTTGTTGGTAATATTCCTCCTACACTGGCTCCTCAAATGTCCGTGCTTTCCACAGTTCCAACAACCTTTCTGGATACCAGTCTTTCCTGCTGTGGCATCTCCCCTGTGTTGAAGTTGCCAGCATTGAGCTCTCTTGTGCCCAGGTTTATTACAGTGCCAGCAAAGTCCCTCAAACCTCTCTGAAAGCTGACCTTTTCTGTCCTTGAATCCAGATGACTGTACCAACCTCGGTACCTCTGTGCTGGACTTAATGTAGGATTCAAATTCGAGAGCTCTGACCATTGCATCCTGCATGGTAGAGGGGTGTGCTTGCTTTACTTGTATCTTAAGTTGGGGACTGTCCAAGGCGCAAGAAGAGAGACAACAGCAGTGGCAAGAAAACCTGCAACATGGCAGCTCGAACAGCAAAATAAACAAGAGAGACTACAGCAGTGGAAACTGGAAGAAGAAAGGAAACAGGAAGAAAGTCTCCAACAGTTACAGGAAAGTCAACAACAGTGGCAAGAAGTACAAATGGAAAACATTAGTAAATTTCAAAGTGAATTAAATACATTAAAGGATTATTTACTGTCTTTTACACAAGGAGGATATATTAGCCATTGACCTAATCAGCCTCAGACAATGGGAAGCCCCTTCCAGACCCCGCAGCTAAACCCTAATGCAGACATCTTCAGTCCTGTCAGAAATCACATTCCAGACATGAGTGTCAGCAATAGGGGTGATCTAGTGTGAAGGAAGCCACAGGAATTCGATGGGAAGGCACAGTGGGAAGCATACAGAGCACAATTTGAGCTCCTGGCAAAAATGAATGGATGGACAGAGGAGCATAAAGCAGGGTACCTGGAAACGAGCCTGAACGGACAACCACTGGAAATACTTGGACAGTTGTCAGCAGATGACAGGCACAACTACAGAGCACTGGTAGCTGCTCTAGAACTCAGGTATGGAACCCAAAATCAGTCCAAAGTCTACAGCGCTAGGCTTAGGACAAGAGACCGTGCTAAAGGGGAGAGCCTGCAAGAGCTGGCACAAGACTTGAAAAGCATGGCACACAAGGCCTACCCAACTGCACCATCCGATCTCCCCAAGTTGTTGCTGAGGGATCAGTTCGTAGATTTCTTTTCTTTTTCCTCCAACAACTGATGTAATCTCTCTTCTTGTTTCTTTTCTCGGTTTTCTTGTTTCTTTTGCTGTTCTTGTATTGCCTTTATCAAATCTGCTAAGCTGTAGTTTGATTTGCCACCTCTGGTTTCCATCTTCTTCTTCTTCTTTTTTTCTCGTCCCACTCTCTGACACCAATTTGTTACGTTCATTTGTTAATTTCCTGTATAATTTCTTTCTGATGAAACTTAGCGATACAAGTCCTTTCTTAATAAAACTAGTTTATTATTTCTCGATACAACTTTATAATACTGTTGCGTCAGCGAAGTGACATGACTAGTGTCACGCCACGTTTCTAGAACTATCCTGTACCTTGACGAATGCTCTAGAATTTACTAGATATAGGGTAGTCTGGTATATAAAAGAGGGTGACAACGTGACGGGGGAATAATATGTGTGTAGGTAGTGAGTAATTGATTTGCAGTCACAGGGTATTGTTGAAGTTAACATTCGTTCGTTATAGTGTTTGTTTTAGCGCGAATGTTGAAATTAAGTGTATCGTAAAGTTATATTCGGAAAGAATAAACCAGTTTTATTAAGTAAGGACTTGTGTCGCTAAAGTTTCGTCGGAACGAAGTTAATGAAAATTAATTAACAAACGGAGACGTAACAATACACAGAATTTCCACAGTCACTTTAACTTAAATACACGCTATAATTCACAACGATTTACACACTTTACTTACGGCTTGACTCTATTATCTGTTTCTATCTCCTTGTCTGTTATTCAATTATCTATGTCGTCACTTCTCGCTGGTCTTATATACACTCGAGCCTTCAGGAACGTTGGAGATACTCATTACGTGTTACTAGAGTCACGTGACTTCCGCTATCGTAACAGTAAGCTAGATTTGTAACATTTAGATTTTTTTTGCGTTTGCCAACATTATAGCTTTTTTTACTGTATTTACTGTAATTTTTTTAGAATTTTACTAGTTTTTAAACATTAGTATTTTGTTTGTTTGAATTTATGCACAAAGCTACACAATGGGCTATCTGTGCTCTGCCCACCACAGGTATCGAAACCCGGTTTCTAGCTTTGTAAGTCCGCAGACATACTGCTGTGCCACTGGGGCTACCAATAGTAACACGGTTTTGTACTAACGACGGCCTGGCATGGCCAGGTGGTGAGGGCTCTCGACTCGCAATCTGAGGGTCGCGGGTTCGAATCCCCTTCCCACCAAACATGCTCGCCCTTTCAGCCGTGGGGGCGTTATAGTGTGACGGTCAATCCCACTATTCGTTGGTAAAAGAGTAGCCCAAGAGTTGGCGGTGGGTGGTGATGACTAGCTGCCTTCCCTCTAGTCTTACACTGCTAAATTAGGGACGGCTAGCGCAGATAGCCCTCGTGTAGCTTTGCGCGAACTTCAAAACAAACAAACAAACCAAAGATGCTCGCCTTTTCAGCCGTGGGGATGTTATAATGTGACAGTCAATCCAACTATTCGTTGGTAAAAGAGTAGCCGAAGAATTGACGGTGGGTGGTGATGAGGATTAGCTGTCTTTCACTACTAGATTAGGGACGGCTGGCGCAGATAGCTCTCGTGTAGCTTTGCGCGAAATTCAATACAAATTGTATTGATGCATTTTATATCGACTGTTACTACCCAATTAATGTTTCAACTTTAAAGTTTAAGTCGGGTTTTGTATATGTCAAAACGCATGCATAATTAGCTAATTCTTGTTAGAATTTTTATTCGGGCTTAAGTTATTATTATTTACAAATTTATATGATATTACCAAAGTACAACCCCATGTAAACCTACCGTGGCTCGTGATTGAGTCCGTCAACGTATCGGAGTAGGCGGTGATTTTTAGAAATAGGTCAGCATGTACAAATGAGCCTATCTGTAATACTATGCTCTTGAGAATATTTTTTGATTTGATAACGTGTAAATTTCTTTTTTCATTCATTCGTTCGATAGCGCGGTATATAAGACGTTTTCTTACAGAGTGTTTGACCCGTGTTTGGATTCTGTGTTGCCGCTATTCACAGTTAAAGAAAAACGAAGACGGGAGTGTGGATGATAGTGAAAATTTTTGTTGCTGTAGCAATAGAGTGAAGTGTAAAGTTAGGCTTAGAGGGTTTTTTACGAAAATACAAGATATCGTGTTTCATTTTATGGTTAAGATGGGTTTTGACCTGAAACTTTATAATGTCGTAATTTTGGGGTTTTCCTTCATGTTTGTATTCACAGCATTTCAGACTGGAGGAATGATACAAGTAAGTCACAATAGTATACTATAGTTTGTATGTTAAATATAACTTAAACTTTCATTTTCAAGTTGTGTAATGTTACTGCGTGGGCGTCCGCAGAGTTTTTCTATGGGGGGAGGAAGGTATCAGTACAACTATTGTTATTATTATTAACTCAGTAAAATTATTGACAATCCTGAAAATTTATCATAATATTTTTATTAATAATACACAATGAAGATACGAGTTAGAAACATTATCAAGCTACACTATGGTACTGTATCATGAACAGTGTGTACTGTATATACATTAGTGTGTATTTTTCTTTTTTCTGTAAAAAAAGTATTAGTATATAAGGTGAATGTTGTTTGGTGTGTATAGGTATATCTGTGTATATATGTACATATGTAAGGTAACTTGCAAACATATCTCAATTCATTCATAAATATAACAAGTTTTAATAATGATACTTGACTTGTGCCTCAACTATTTTTCAGTGGCTTTAAAACTAACTGGGGTATCTAAATAAGATTAAACAGTTTTGTAGTAACTAGTTTATTATGACAATGGACCAAAATCTTAAAAAAAAACAAAAAACAAAAAAAACTCTGGTCCCCTGCTAAATTTTTTAACTATTGGTTTGATAAATAAACAAGATTTTTATGTATAAATTTTATATCTAACTTTTGAAATGGAGAGTTATGACAAAATTTGGCAAACAAATTGTATTTTATTATGATAAGCTTGAATAAGCGTGTTTTCCCCTTAAGAAAAGAAAATGATAATGTTCCTCTTTTTCAGGTTTTCTACCCCCTGCCCCATTTAAAAAATATACAAAAAAGAGATCACAATAGTTTCAGAAAACTTTTGAATTTACTTAACTGTATACAGCGGCAGTTTTGAAGCTACTGTTTAACCATCATTATTGTTTAACCCTTGGAGGATTACAGGTTACTATAAGGTTTTATATACATGTAATATAAAAACAAAGAAAGCTGTAATAAGGAAAATATTTTATTGTTTTTCATGCAGTTTTGTTGAAAAGGAATCTGTTTTAAAGTAATTGGAGATAAATGTAATATTTCATAAATTTGAGTCTTTACTTTTAAGTTTATTTTAGTGGATAAGAGAGTCTAGATAGACCAATAGGCTCCTTGTTATCTTTAAATTTTATGTTAATTTTTCATATGATTAAATTGTGTAGACTTCCTGTCCAAATTTCAGATAATTAAACTGTGTAAACTGTGGAAGTCTCAAGTTGATTAAACTTCCTTGTTTACAGTATACAAGAATACATTTATAAACTTTCACATATTTCCAAGTTATTTTTTTAAAAACTGTAACAAGAACAGCATGCTGGTTTAGCTTCCATTACTGTATGTAATGAGACCTTATAGATCCAGCTACCATCATACTTAATTAGTGTGAAGATATTCTCGTTATTACTTGCATCATGGGAATTTTTATTTTTCATTAGGGTAAATCACGGCTTGAGATTCATGCATTACTTCTACATGGATGTTTACAGAGTATTGGGTGATTCAGAATTCCAAAGTACACGAGAAATTGGTTCATGATTGAGAGAAAGTATTGCCCATAGTTTAAAGTTAGATGGATATTTAACTATCCATTATTGGATTTAACAAAATATAATTAGTATATGGATACTTTTTTATGAAATATTTGAATTAACATTTGATGGTAGTAAAATTTTAAAAATTTCTTTCTTTGATTTATGAACCGAAGATTTTCATCTTTTACCAATATATTCATTCAACCAGTCAAAATATTTGTGTTTCAAAGTTTCACAAAAATTAATTTTTCTCATTAATCAAACTTTAAAAAACAATATTTATATGAATGTATTTTTTCCTTTTTTCTCCTAACACCATTTCATTTATTACTTACAAAACATTTACAGTTGCTTTCCATAATTATTTGAATTTTAAGTTGTAATAACTGATTTTTATACTTAAACACTTAACTACTGTGTTAGAGTTTGTAATAACCCTAGGCAACATTATACTGATAGTAGCTACTTTTCATAATTATATTGATATTTTTTATAGCCATAAAACATTAGTGTGATCTTTTGAATACAACAATTTACATTTTTAAACAATTTGTTGTTATGGTGCCCGATTGGTTTAAAGATAAGATAGTAACAATCACATTTTAAATGTTTGTGACATAGAAGGTACTGTTCACAGTCACATTGTCACAATCTTTTAATGTATAATTAAGTTGATTTAAGTTTGAGCTTGAAATAGCTAATAATTATTTATCATGTATTGCAGTAAAGAATGTTACATAGATTATACCAGTACATGTTACTTGTACTCTCAAGTAAAGAATGTTACACAGATTACACTAATACTTAATACTTGTACTCTCAAGTAAAGAATGTTAGAACAGATTACACCAATAC
>NW_013742822.1:0-1902 GCF_000517525.1 Limulus polyphemus
TACAGTGTCTACTTTATGATTTATTTGTTTTAGAGCCACATTGAGATACCTACTGTGTCTACTTTACGATCTATTTGTTTTAAAGCAACATTGAGATATTTACTGTGTCTACTTTACAATATATTTGTTTCAGAGGCACACTGAGATATCAACTGTGTGTACTTTACGATCTATTTGTTTAGAGCCACATTGAGATATCTACTGTATCTACTTTACGATCTATTTCTTTTAGAGGCAAATTGAGATATCTACTGTGTCTACTTTACGATCTATTTGTTTTAGAGCCACATTGAGATATTTACTGTGTCTACTTTACAAAATATTTGTTTTAGAGCCACATCGAGATATATAAAGTGTCTCCTTTACAACATATTTGTTTTAGAGCCACTTTGAGATATCTACTATGTCTACTTAACGATCTTTTGGTTTTAGAACCACAACCACATTGAGATATCTGCTGGGTCTACTTTATAAAACATTTGTTTTAGAGCCACATTGAGATATATATAGTGTCTCCTCTACAACATATTTGTTTTAGAGCCACATTGAGGTATCTGCTGTGTCTACTTTACGACCAATTTGTTATATAGCACATTGAGATATCTACTGTGTCTACTACAAGATCTATTAGTTTTGACTCTAAAACAAATATATCGTAAAGTAGAAACAGCAGATAACTCAATGTGGCTCTGAAACAAATAAATCGTAAAGCAGATACACCAGATATCTCAATGTGGCTCTAAAACAAATATATCGTAAAGATGACACAGTAAATAATTCAATGTGGCTTTAATACACATAGATCGCAAAGTAGACACAGTAGATTTTTCAATGTGGTTCTAAAACAAATAAATCATAAAGTAGACACTGTAGATATCACAATGTGGTTCTAAAACACATAGTTCGTAAAGTAGACACAGTAGATATTTCAATGTGGCTATAAAACAAATATATTGTAAAATAGACACACTAGATATCTCAATGTGGGTCTAAAATAAATAGATTGTAAAGTAGACACAGCAGATATCTTAATGTGGCTCTAAAACAAATATTTTGTAAAGTAGACACAGTAAATATCTCAATGTGGCTCTAAAACAAATAGATCGTAAAGTAGATACAGCAGATATTTCAATGTTGCTCTAAAACACATATATCGCAAATTAGACACTGTGTATATATCTATGTGGCTCTAAAACAAATATATTGTAAAGTAGACACAGTAGATATCTCAATGTGGCTCTAAAACAAGGAGATCATAAAGTAGACACAGTACATATCTGAATGTGGCTCTAAAAACAAATAGACCGAAAAGAAAACACAGTAGATATCTCAATGTGGTTCTAAAAGAAAAAGATCATAAAGTAGACACAGTAGATATCTCAATGTAGCTCTAAAACGAATAGACAGTAAAGAAGGCACAGTAGATATCTCAATGTGGCTCAAAAAATAGATCGTAAAGTAGATACTGCAGATATTTTAATGTTGCTCTAAAACTCATAAATCGCAAAGTAGACACAGTGGATATCTCAATGAGGCTCTAAAACAAATATATTGTAAAGTAGACACAGTAGATTTCTCAATGTGGCTCTAGAACAAGTAGATCATAAAGTAGACACAGTACATATCTCAATGTGGCTCTACATTGAGATATCTGATGTGTCTACTTTACAACATATTTGTTTTAGAGCCACATTAAGATATCCACTGTGTATACTTTGTGATCTATGTGTTTTAGAGCTACATTGAAATATCTCCTATATCTACTTTACGGTCTATTTGTTTTTGTATTACATTGAGATATATATTGTGTCTACTTTACAATATATTTGTTTTAGTGAAACATTAATAAATATACTGTGCCTACTTTACGATCTATGTGTTTTAGAGCCACATTGAGATATC
>NW_013742823.1:0-4520 GCF_000517525.1 Limulus polyphemus
CTCTTCATCTGTTTAACATGGAATTGGCAATGGTTCTTGTAAGTCTTTAATGTCTCGTTGTAATTAACATGGTAATTGCAGGGGTTGTTGTAAGTCTTTAATGTATTGTTGTAACTAATCTCGTACTGACAGGGGTTCTTCGTAAGTTTTTAATCTCTTCTTCTTCTTTTTAACATGGAATTGGCAATTGTTGTTGTAAGTCTTTAATGTGTTGTTGTATCTAACCTGGTGCTTGCAAGGGTTTTTGTAAGTCTTTAATGTGTTGTTGTGTTTAACGTGGTAATAGCAGGGGTTGTTCGTAAGTTTTTAATGTGTTTTTGTATCTATACTGATTATGGCAATGGTTGTTTTAACTCTTTAATCTTTTGTTGTATTTACCATAGAATTTGCAAGGTTTGTGGTAAGTCTTTAATATGTTGTTGTATCTAACCTACTACTTGCCGGGTTTGTTGTGAGTTATTAAAGTCTTTTTGTAACTAACCTGGTACTGACAGGGGTTGTTCGTAAGTTTTTAATCTCTTTTTGTATTTAACAAGGAACTGTCTGGGGTTGTTGTAAGACTTTATTGTGTTGTTATATCTAACTTGGTAATGGCAGGGGTTGTTGTAAGACTTTGATCTCTTGTTGTATTTAACTTAGAATTGGCAAGGTTTCTTGAAAGTCTTAAATGTGTTTTTTATCTAACCTGTTACTGTCAGAGATTTTTCGTAAGTTTTTAATATATTGTTGTATTTAACATAGAATTGGCAGGGGTTGTTGTAAGTCTTTATTGTATTGTTGGGTCTAAACTGGTAATAGCAGGGGTTGTTGTAAGTCTTTAATATCTTGTTGTATTTAACATAAGAATTGGCAGGGGTTGTTGTAAGTCTTTAATGTGTTGTTGGGTCTAATTTTATACTGTTAAGTTTGTTGTAAGTATTTAAGGTGTTGTTGTAACTAATCTGGTTCTGACAGGGGTTGTTCGTAAGTTTTTAATCTCTTGTTGTATTTAACATAGAATTGACAAGGTTTTTTATAAGTCTATAATGTGTTGTTGTACTGGCAGAGTTTATTCGTAAGTTTTAATCTCTTGTTGTATTTAACATGGAACTGTTAGGGGCTGTTGTAAGTCTTTAATGTGTTGTTATATCTAACCTAGTACTTGCAGAGGTGGTTGAGAGTCTTTAATATGTTTTTATAACTAACTTGCTATTGGCAGGCGTTTTTCGTAAAATTTTATTTTTTTGTAGTATTTAACATGGAATTGGCAAGGATTGTTGTAAGTCTTTAATGTGTTGTTGTATCTAACCCTGTACTGGTAGGGGTTGTTGTAAGTCTTTAATGTGTTGTTGCATCTAACTTAGTACTTGCAGGAGTTGTTGTAAGTCTTTAATGTTTTGTGGTATCTAACCTGGTAATGGCAGGGGTTGTTCTAAGTCTTTAATGTGTTTTTGCATCTAACCTGGTACTTGCAAGGGTTGTTGTAAGTCTTTAATGTGTTGTTGTATCTAACCTTGTACTGGTAGGGGTTGTTCTAAGTCTTTAATGTGTTGTTGAAACTAACCTGTTACTGGCAGGCGTTGTTCGTAAGTTCCTAATCTCTTGTTGTATTTAACATAGAATTGACAGGGTTATTGTAAGTCTTTAATGTGTTGTTGTATCTAAACTGGTAATGGCAGGGGCTGTTGCAAGTCTTTAAGATCTTGTTGTATTTAACATAGATTTGGCAGGGGTAGTTGTAAGTCTTTAATGTGTTGTTCTATCTAACTTGGTACTGGGAGTGGTTGTTGTAAGTCTTTAATATCTTCCTTTATTTATCATGAAATATTCGAGGGTTGTTGTAATTCTTTAATGTGTGTTTTATCTATCCTGGTACTGGCAGGAATTCTTCATAAATTTTTAATCTCTTGTTGTATTTAACATGGAATTGTCAAGGATTTTTGTAAGTCTTTAATGTGTTGTTTTATCTAACCTGGTATGGCAGGTGTTGTTGAACGTCTTTAAGATCTTGTTGTATTTAACATATAATTGGCAGGGATTTTTGTAAGTCTTTAGTGTGTGTTTTGTATCTAACCTGTCAATTGCAGGGGTTGTTGCAAGTCTTTAAGATCTTGTTTTATTCAACATAGAATTGGCAGGGGTTGTTGTTAGTCTTTAATGTCTAGTTGTATCTAACCTACAGCGGTTCTTGTATGTATTTAATGTGTTGTTGTAACTAACCTTTTACTGGCAGGGTTTGTTCGTAAGTATTTAATCTCTTGATGGTTTTAACATGGAACTGTCTTGGTTTGTTGTCAGTCTTTAATGTGTTTTTGTATCTAACTTGGTAATAGCAGGGGTTGTTGTAAGTATTTAATGTTTTGTTGTATCTAACATGGTAATGGCAAGGGTTATTGTAAGTCTTTAAAGTGTTTTTGTATGTAACTTTGTACTGGTAGGGGTTGTTGTAAGTCTTTAATCTGTTGTTGTAACTGACCTCGTACTGACAGGGGTTGTTCGTAAGTTTTTAATCTTTTATTATAATTAACATGGAACTGGAAGGTGTTGTTGTAAGGTTGTAATGTGTTTTTGTATCTATACTGTTTATGGCAAAGGTTGTTTTAACTCTTTAATCTCTTTTTGTATTTAACATAGAATTGGTAGGGTTTGTTGTAAGTCTTTAATGTGCTGTTGGGTCTAAACTGATACTGGCAGGGTTGTTGTAAGTCTTTAATGTGTTGTTGGATATAAACTAATACTGGCAGGGGTTGTTCTAAGTCTTTAATGTGTTGTTGTAACTAACCTCGTACTTACAGGGGTTGTTCGTTAGTTTTTAATCTCTTCTTGTATTTAACCTGGAATTGGCAACGGTTGTTGTCAGTCTTTATTGTGTTGTTGGGTTCTAAACCGATACTGGCAGTGGTTGCTGTAAGTCTTTAATTCGTTGTTGTATCTAACCTAGTTCCTCTGGGGTTGTTGTAAGTCTTTAATGTGTGTTTGTAACTAACTTGTTACTGGCAGGCGTTGTTTGTAAGTTTTTAATCTCTTCTTGTATTTAACATGGAATTGGCAACGGTTGTTGTCAGTCTTTAATGTGTTTTTGTATCTAACCTGGTACTGGCAGGAGATGTTGTAAGTATTTAATGTGTTTTTGTATCTAACCTGGTACCGACACGGGTTGTTGTAAGTCTTTAATGTGTTGTACTATGTAGAATGGTACAGGCAAGAGTTGTTGAAAGTATCTAATGTGTTGCCGTTTCTATCCTGGAAAGGACAGGGGTAGTTGTAAGTATTTAATGTGTTGTTGTATCTAACCTGGTACTGGCAAGAGTTGTTATTAGTCTGTATTGTGTTGATGTTTCTAGCTTTGAACGGGCAGGGATTATTGTAAGTCTTTTATGTGTTGTTGTATCTATTCTGGTACTGGCTGGAGTTGTACTAAGTATTTAATGTTTTTGTATCTAATCTGGTACTGGCACGGGTTTTTGAAAATCTTTAATGTGTTGTTGTATCTAATCTGATACTAGCAGGAGTTCTTATAAGTATTTTATTTGTTTTTGTATTTAACCTGGTACTGGCACGGGTCGTTGAAAGTCTTTAATGTGTTGTTGTATCTAACCTGGTACAGGCAGGAGTTAATAACGACTTATAACTTGCCCGTTCAAAGCTAGAAACATCAACACGGGGTTGTTGTGAGTCTTTAATGTGTTGTTGTATCTAACCTGGGACTGGCAGGAGTTGTTGTAAGTAATTAATGTGTTTTTGTATCTAACATGGTACCGACTCGGGTTGTTGTAGGTCTTTAATTTGTTGTTGTATGTAGCCTGGTACAAGCAAGAGTTGTTGAAAGTATCTAATGTGTTGCTGTTTCTATCCTGGAACGGGCCGGGGTAGTTGTAAGTCTTTAATGTGTTGTTGTATCTAACCTGGTACTGGCAGGAGTTGTTATAAGTCTGTATTGTGTTGATGTTTCTAGCTTTGAACGTCACGGGTTGTTGTAAGTCTTTAATGTGTTGTTGTATCTAACCTGGGACTGGCAGGAGGGTTTGTAAGTATTTAATGTGTTTTTGTATCTAACATTGTACCGACAAGGGTTGTTGTAAGTCTTAAATGTGTTGTTGTATGTACCCTGGTACAGGCAAAAGTTGTTGAAAGTATCTAATGTGTTGCTGTTTCTATCCTGGAATGGGCCGGGGTAATTGTTAGTCTTTAATATGTTGTTGTATCTAACCTGGTACTGGAGGGAGTTGCTATATGTCTGTATTGTTTTGATGTTTCTAGCTTTGAACGGGCAGGGGTTTTGAAATTATTTAATGTGTTGTTGTATCTAACTTGGTACTGGTAAGAGTTGTTATAAGTCTGTATTGTGTTGATGTTTCTAGCTTTGAACGGGCAGGGGTTGTTGTAAGTCTTTATGTGTTAAAATACTTACAACAACTGCTAGTATCAGGTTAGATACAACAACACATTAAAGACTTTGGTTAGATACAAAAACAAATAAAATTTTCAACAACCCGTGCCAGTACCCAACAACACATTAAAGACTATCTAACCTGGTACTG
>NW_013742824.1:0-7135 GCF_000517525.1 Limulus polyphemus
ATATCATATAATAGTTGAAAACAATACTTTTTAAATCATGTTGTTTTCTTAGTTGTAACAATACTTTTTAAATCGTGTTGTTTTACTTGGTTGTAAAAATACTTTTTAAATCGTGTTTTTCTTAATTTCAACAATACTTTTTAAGTCATGTTCTTTTCATAGTTGTAACAATACTTTATAAATCTATTTTCGTCTCAGCCTACTGAGAATAATCATGTTTCCCAATAAAATACTTTCTTACAAAAAGAGGAGTGATCACTTCAGATAAACTACATAGGTGTCCTCCAAGCCTTATATTGCAAGTATTTCGACAGAGCTACATACATTAATGTTGTACTCTTATCTTTGAATTCGGTACGTTAACAACTCTCCAATACATACCGTCAACAAACCATCTCGTTTCACGGTATAACTATTTCCATGACTGATGGTGGCCATCTAGCGACATTTGTATGTTACAAACCGACGGACACATATAGCTACTTATACTTTTACTCCAGTTATCCGCCATACGTCAAAAGAAACATTTACAAATCACGACTCACCAGACTAAATAACGACCAAGATTATAATAACAAATCTATCGAGATGTTCCTTTATTTTCGTTTTTGATCAACGTAACAACCTTACTACTCTCTTTCACCATATTACAATATAAAATACGTGCACATAACAAGTGTTCAAATTCAGGAACTGTTTGGCTTAAAGCACGTCAGTAATTATAACACAAATACCGTTAACGACACGTGCTCAAACTCACTTCAAGCGAAACATTTCTACTGTCACATCCCCCCTGCACTCATACATTCAACACACAAATAACACATATGTTGTTGGACAACTTTCACATCATAAAACCACCAGTCACATGTTTCACCTCTAACTTCTTATAAACAAGAAACTGACATTAGATATTTACTCATCCATAGTCAACTTCCGAACAGTGTTCAGTCATAATTTGATACTGTAATTGGTACGTACAATATTCAACTATTAAATGATATAATTGGAACAATATTCAACTATTATGCGATATAATTTGTACAATATTCAACTATTATATGATATAATTGGTACAATATTAATATTGGTTTGTAGATAGCCTTTATTCTAAAATAACCTTGTTTGGCCAGTCTTCTATTCACTGTTCTTCTGGATACCCTGTAATGCATGTGTTCGCACTATTTCTGTCGCAAGGTGTTGCTATACTTCTTTCGACCTTGATGTAATAACCTGATCAAACACAGTCGTCTCGTGCAGTAGTTTTTCGGAATCTACCAGTAGACTTTACCGGAACAACGTTTCTTGTAGTCCGATCACGTTTCAGGATTCTGCATACAGTACACTGGAGTACTCTACTGTTCTGGCAATGTCCGTTTGCTTCATACCATTTCTGGACAGTCGAACAATTTTACCCCTATAACTTCTGGCACGTGACGAGGCATGACTCTACTCCAAGTACAGAGAAATTGTCTGAACAAACCGTTGATCTGTTTCTAAAAAGATTATACCAAAAACACACCCTTTTATACAAAACAGGTATGTATTTGTGTTTAACGAACTAAACAATGTATAGAGACCAGAATAACAACTGTACATGTTTGTCTGATCATACGCTACCTTCTCTGTTACTACTCGGTCATTTACTCAGTAGCTACTCCATGTATGTAGACAATAACATCAATATAGAACGGTATGTAAACCTTTGGGCCAAAAATTTATTTTATTTTATTTTTATATATAGAATTATATATAGAATATATATGTGTATACCTCGAACATACTAAAACACAAAGTACATTATTATAGTTAACAATGGATAGCAATGTGCATTATTATACTTAGCAATGGAAAAATGTACATTATTATAGTTAACAATGGAAAGCAATGTGCATTATTATACTTAGCAATGGAAAAATGTACATTATTATAGTTAACAATGGAAAGCTATGTGCAATTATTATTGATAACAATGGAAAACAATGTACATTATTATAGTTAACAATGGAAATCTATGTGCATTATTATAGTTAACAACGAGAAGCAATGTGCGTTATTATAGTTAATAATGGAAAACAATGTATGTAATCTTATTTAAGAATAGGAACAACAATATGATTATTATTTATGACAACGGAAAGCATAATATAGGGAGACAATTTGAACATAAAACACGTTCCTTAATGGTGAACATGGACAACAGTCGAGATTTATTAAATGTTGTCCCATTTTCGGCAGTTAAGGGATTCTACGTACTTTAAAAAGTAGTTAATGTAAAGAACTGTTTTACATGTAAGAGAGTAAAAAAAATAAAAATACTCTACTTTCTAAACATTCTCTCCTTTAAATCTAATTTTGAAATGTATTATACAATTAGCGCTTTTACAGTGACCTTCGTAATGCACAGAAACCCTTACACACTTAATCCCATGCTTTAACGAGTTGCTTTTAGGCTTCAGTTGACTTATAGTTTTGTAACTAGAAAGTAACTTTGAATAAAGTTCAAAAGAGTCGTCTACTTCGTCCCTCAATTTACATTTAGATGATACAATAATATACAGCTGAGCGTACACGAATATATTCGTTAGTTATTAAACATTTTTTACATATATATAATCCTATGTAGATTCTGCTATTCGGTGGAGTAAGAAAAATATACCAAGGTTTTAATAAAACTTGGTCGATAGAAGATTATTAAAAAAAGGAGTTGAAGTAGAAGAGGTACGAGTGTGAAATATATTAAAAAGTTTTCAATACCTACATAAGATAAACTGAAACAACTATTGTTTTTTAAATCATGTTGTTTTACTTAGTTGTAACAATACTTTTTAAATCATGTTGTTTTACTTAGTTGTAACAATACTTTTTAAATCATGTTGTTTTACTTAGTTTTAACAATATTTTAAAATCATGTTGTTTTTCTTATTTGTAACAATATTTTTTAAATCATGTTGTTTTTCTTAATTTCAACAATACTTTTTTAAGTCATGTTCTTTTCATAGTTGTAACAATACTTTTTAAATCGTGTTGTTTTACTTGGTTCTATCAATACTTTTTAAATCATGTTGTTTTACTTAGTTTTAACAATACTTTTTAAATCATGTTGTTTTACTTAGTTTTAGTACTTGGTTTGTCCTTCTCATACTCTAATAACCTCCAAAAGGTGACGTGTCATGCTGTCGATAAGGTTATTGATGTAATCCACCGTGATTTCTTCACAGCTTGTTATTAGAAAGTAGTTGTTTTAGGGTCGTGGTTAGCCATTTTCCGGCTTATTTCTACCCAACATCTCTCAATGAGATTACAATCTGAAGATTTTGCTGGCCATGGCAATCTTGTAACACCCTTCTGGTCGAGATAGTCTTGTAAAATACAGGCACTGTTGTCATCTGGAACACAAAGTTATTGCCAAACCTTGGCCTAGCATATGGCAGAAATATCGTCTCTATGTGATGCCTGTAGGAGGCACAATTGATGTTTCCCTGGAGGATATGTTCATCAGTTCCACAATGATGAATAGCTGCCCAAACATGTACTGCACCTCCTCCTATGAAAGAGAATCTTCCCTCATCTGTACTCCCGACAAACAACTAACACGAATCCTACCATCAAATTTAACTATCCGGAAACAGGACTCATATCAAAAGATGACGTGTTACCAGTGTAATAACTGTAAGTTGGCATGCTGTCTTGCCCAAGTAAGATGGTGACGGCGGTGAATTATGGTTCAGAGACCAGTGAAGGTTTCTATCAATTATTGTTGGATATGTTTGTTCAGAGACCAGTGAAGGTTTCTATCAATTATTGTTGGATTTGTTTATTCAGAGACCAGTGAAGGTTTCTACCAATTATTGTTGGGTTTGTTTATTCAGAGACCAGTGAAGGTTTCTATCAATTATTGTTGAGTTTGTTTATTCACAGACGAGGGAGGTTTCTATCAATTATTGTTGGGTTTTATCAATTTGTACATATCTTGTGGAGTTTTTATATATAAGCTTAGAATAAATTTCTCAACGTTTGCCTAGTGCTGTTTTTGAGTATATTTGTCAACTGTTAGTTCCGTGTGTTTTTCTGACATTTGGAGAGGGTCCTGTCGTTTCGTGACCTTGTGGAAAGTGCCCTAATAGTAAAACAAATTTCATGAAGTTTGTACCGTATTTAAATTGGTTAGAAAGCATATGTACAAATTTCCGAAAGGGATAAAGTTTGGATAATGATTCCAAAATAAAACAGAAAGGTATTCACAGACCTAATCTAAAGATTTAGAAGAAAGAACAGTCTTCTAGTTCAGTTAAGCGGCATTTCAAAGTGTTGAGCTCGAGCGATTAACTGGCGAGATATCATCTACATTTTTCACCGGCAAGAAATGTTATAAAAGAATCTATCTAACAGAATCTGCACTTTTTTAAATTTATTCTTGAGATTTAAATTATTTTACTTGATTCAAATCGATAATAAAGTTTCATTTTCGGTATTTCTGAGCAGCTAGCCCGGCAGTGGCTCAGCGGTAGATCTGAAAGTACGTTAAAACGTCCGGATTTCGAGCCCATGTTGGATACTGCACAGATAGCCCATTGTGTAACCTTGTGCTTAACAACAAATAAACAAATTGAAGATTTGTTTGATCACAGTAATTGAACCTATATAGGTTATCAAAGTAAGGCTTACTCTATTATTTATTTATTAATATTTTCGTAATTAGTATTGGTTCCAATGTTTGATATATCTATTTTGTTATTATTTTGAATTTATTGTTATATTATTTTGCATCGTTAGCTTAGTATATGTATTTAGGGCTAAACAAAATATTCTAAGTTAACCAAACTTTGTGGACGGTCGAAAATATTTTTAACAGCAAGAATACCCCCCCCCCCCGGTGAAATAATACATTCTAATCCTTATAAGAAAGTACAGTCTTGGTCGAAATGTTTGTAATAAATAAAATCATTGCTGTTAAGGTGGAATAAAAATATACTTATTGCTGTCAAACTAAGAAATGTATGTTACATTAAACATATGTAACCTGTATAATGATACAGGTTCTATGGGCATTATGAACGATTTATCTTAACAACAAACAATATTATCAGATCCCTGTAGAAAGATGTGTAATTCGGAATTTCACCTATCACAACAAAACCTTACCAATACATATATAATGACAAAATATAACATCAAATTATTATAAATAGCGTTTGTAACCTTATATCAGTTCATATGAAACATTCTAAACAAACCTAACAATAATTGATAGAAAACGTATGTGAATAAATCATAGACAAATGTAATTTTTTCAAAATTTTTATTTCAGAACTACGTAAATGATTTCAAGGTTAGAAATATTAGAATAAAAATAATTTATAAAAAATGACCAAAAAAACAAACAAGAATTATGTACATATTTATATCTTTATTTTTTAATCAAAACTATTGTTAAGAAAGATTTTATATTCTGTGAAGAAAAAAAATCGTTGTTTTGTTTTAAAGCTAAGACTTATATTTTCTGCCTTATATGCTTGAGACAATTTATATGGAACTGAACATGAAAAAACTTTTAAAACGTTCTCATGCACTTTCGATTTATAATTAATATCTGGCCTGATGAACTTAAAATGATTCGCTTTTAAACTTACACAGTAAAAACGCTTAAAGAAAGAAAACCTGTTTAACTCGAATTGTTTCGCTCACGAAACTTGGTTTCTTTTTCTTCCACAGTT
Organism: Limulus polyphemus; assembly: GCF_000517525.1. NCBI lineage: Eukaryota > Metazoa > Arthropoda > Merostomata > Xiphosura > Limulidae > Limulus > Limulus polyphemus. Next base: position 5,718 of record NW_013742824.1, read on the forward strand.
TCTAGATGTACTTACGTCACTTTTTACTAAGAAACTTTCTATCTTTGTTTGAATCAGGGTGAATCAGTTTAATGGCCCATTTTTCTACGTATTTATTGCAATCTTAAAATACCTGTCCATCTGTCCGTAGTTTGTTAACATACCTTCTTTGAAAAAGAAATATTTATAATGAAACATTAACTTTTATTGAAAGGCTCATTAGCTACATTAACTACATAAACGTTCCTGTTAAAGTAGGATAACACAATTCCCCCCTTTCATATAGTAGATTACTAACTAGTAAATATTAGAATAGATTATCCGTTTCTAATAGGATAAGGTTTCTAAGTACATCACTTATACTAGTCGTTTTAACTATATCACTTATACTACTCGTTTTAACTGTATCACTTATACTACTCGTTTTAACTATATCACTTATACTACTCGTTTTAACTATATCACTTATACTACTCGTTTTAACTGTATCACTTATACTACTCGTTTTAACTATATCACTTATACTACTCGTTTTAACTATATCACTTATACTACTCGTTTTAACTGTATCACTTATACTACTCGTTTTAACTGTATCACTTATACTACATTTTTAACTATATCACTTATACTACTCGTTTTTAACTATATCACTTATACTACTCGTTTTAACTATATCACTTATACTACTCGTTTTAACTACATCACTTATACTACTCGTTTTAACTATAACACTTATACTGCTCGTTTTAACTATATCACTTATACTACTCGTTTTTAGCTATATCACTTATACTACTCGTTTTTAGCTATATCATTTATACTACTCGTTTTTAGCTATATCATTTATACTACTCGTTTTAACTATATCACTTATACTACTCGTTTTTAGCTATATCACTTATACTACTCGTTTTTAGCTATATCATTTATACTACTCGTTTTTAGCTATATCATTTATACTACTCGTTTTAACTATATCACTTATACTACTCGTTTTAACTTTTTTGTTGTTTATTTTGGTGTTATAAGGTCATTTATTTCCAGTATTAAAATGTCTTCAGTACACCAATATGCACTACAGAAATTAACTAATCAGTATTTTCCTAATCTGCTCGTTCTTGTTGTATACTGGTGGGATTTACACATTTTGATAATAAAGTTAGAAACAGAGATCTCTATAATCCAAATAATTATAAGAAAACTCTTATTTTGAACGACGTTTCGTCTTTTCGTATTCTTCGGGGCTAGTATATAAAACTGTTTGATAATACAATATTCGTTTCATTACAGAACAGCTGTTGGTATTCTGTTTCTCAAGTAACGGGCCTCGAACAATGTATAGAATATCATTGTTGTTTCACTATTGTTCTAATATTACAGTAGAGTTATGACATATATTAGTTATTTATATGTATATATAACAGTGCTGTGTTTTG
>NW_013742825.1:0-4594 GCF_000517525.1 Limulus polyphemus
CTTTAGTGGATCGAACCGATACAGGTTTTTGTTTTGATGGTAGGAATTTCTTTTTATGAAAAGTGGTTTTGTGTTTTAAAGTGTAGTCATCGGAAAGAGCAGCTGCTTCCTGTAGTGTTTCAACTTTTTTTTCATCCAAGTAGGATTTGAGGTCGTCACGTGTACAACGTTAAAATATCTCGATTATACGTAATTGTCTTAGTTTGTCGAAACTGTTGCCAATATGCATAGAATTACACCATCGATCAAAATAAACATCTTTTTCGTGGGCAAATTCCATATAAGTTTGATTACTTTGCTTGCGATAACCTCGAAACTTTTGGCGATAAGTCTCTGGTACTAACTCGTATGCTTTAAGAATAGCTGCTTTAACCTTATCATAATTCGTACAATCTTCTGGAGAGAGAGCGGCAAAAGCTTTTCATGCTTTACTAGTTAAAACACTTTGTAATAATAATGACCATTTCTCGGTGGGCCATTCCATGGCTTGGGCAACCTTCTCAAAATGTTGGAAATATTTATCAACTTCATTTTCATTAAATGGTGGTACTTTAACATATCGATTAAGTTCAAAGTTGTCATTATGCATTGGTCGACCAGAGTTGAGTCTAATTTCTCTTTCGGCTTCAATGCGAACTTTTTCGGCCTCGAGAAGTTTATTTTCTCTTTCAGCTTCAATACGGGCTTGTTCTTTCTCGGCTTCAATACAAGCTTGTTCTTTCTGGGCTTCGATTCGAGCTTGTTCTTTCTTGGCTTCGATACGAACTTGCTCTTTTTCCTTCTCGGCTTCGATACGAGCTTGTACAAGCTCGAGTTGTTTCAGTTCTAGATGGATCTCTAACTTATCTTTATCACTCAACCACGATTGGCTAGTGGGTACACTAGAGTATTCCTCTAATGCTTCCTCAGGCAACAAATCATCGTCGACTGGTATTTCGGTAATTCGCTTTCTTAGTTAATTTTTTCTCATTGATCTTTTAACTTCTAGTTCTAAAACTTTGGCAATTTCGAGCAATTCATTTTTGTTTTATCTTTCTAGTTGTTCGAGGGAGGGTAATTCAAGAAAATATTGATAATCAGATATGAGCAAATCTGGTTGGCACTGATAAATATAAATTGAATTACGATTTTAATTTTAATTTTGATCGAATTTTGTCTCTGATTCAGATCTCGGACACGAGCTCCCAATTTATTATGTTGCGTATTAGAATTTCAAATAGCCTGAAACTGAGTTAAATGATACTTTAAATTTAGTAATTAAATTGTACTTTGGATTTAGCAGTTAAGTAAAAGCCGATATATGGTTAGTTTACGATATTTGCCAACATGATTGATACACACAGTTTTCTTTTTTAATACAAATATATAAACAATAATACAATTTACAATAACAGTTATTACAAATAGTTATTACACACAATGATTTATATACAAAAAATTTACAAACTTACAAACAATATAAAGTCTTCTTCTTGTCTGGAACTTCCTTTATATCTTATCGAGAGTTCACGATGAGCGAGTTAATTACGAGTAAATTTCGAAATGTTCAGTGCCCCCAGTAGCTGTCCAGCAATGATAAATATGGTTGAAGTATTCTTTCTCTTAGTAGTATGAATGTGAAGAGGAAGATTCAGGCTGCACAGTTTTACAAAGTTTGGTTATCATAAATGTAAAACAAGCTTTAAAATGGTTTTCTAAAATAACCTGTATTTCGTCATTAGTCTTCGATTAAAAAAAGGCAACTCCAAACAATAATGAACTGCATCTAGAGTAGTGAACGCTGGAGTGAGAGCTTTCATTTATCGGCTGCGGCCAGTGGATCCTTATTTATCAATGGAAAATTTTACGATTTATTCTTACTCTAGCGCTAGCGACACAAAGCAATGAATTCAATATGAGTCTACTTAACTGAGGTAGTTACCTACTTTTTTAGTTGTAAATATATATTTATTCATGAACGCCACATGAGTGGTGAATGAGAAAGAACATCGATTAATCAAAATAAAAAATACCATCCTCGCCTTCATCGGGTTAGTCTCGTTCCGAGGGTTTATTTCACATAGCTCAACGCAGAACGAGAGTGCTATCCGGTGTCACTGCTGCTTCTGGCTCTTTTTCACAGGTTATCCTTAAAGGTAACACAGCTTTAAATCCCACGTAATCTACTTGATACCATGTAATATTAACAATATCCCGATCTGCATATCATTTCTCTGTATAGTTACTTCCCTTTAAGAGTCTAGTAACACAATAATGATTTCAGCCTAAATGTCTTGAGTTGATGTAACATAAAAATACGCGAAATCCGTCTAAAAACGATTAAGCGATAAAAGCTGTTATATTCATGTGCTGTAAAACCGGTGCAAAGTGAGTAATGCGAAGTTGTTTTACTTTCCTATATTTATGAGAACTCACATATTTTTGAGCTAAAGCAGAATTTTCATTTTTCCCTTTTGTCCAAGCATTTTTGGATGAATATAGATATTTTGAAAAATTCGTACTGCATTTACTTGTCTATTTCAACATTCTGCAACATTTTTAGTGGGCAGGTTAGTAACATACTAGACAACCCGTGACTCGTTGGGTCACCCACTATTCAGAGGTTATGAAGAATTCAAGCTAATTTCAATATTGCGCCGAAATGAAGGTTTATTTTGAGATAATTTAATTAAATATTTCAATCCATTCGTGTTATCCATAATTCCAGAAAAGATGTTTGATTGTTGATCGGGGGTAAAAGGAAAGATAATTTCATTTTTCAAAAAAGTGAAGTCAGAGTTTTCAGGTATTGTGATGAATTAGTTCGTTATGTTGTGGTCTTTCCTCTTAAACCTTCTACAAATAAGAAACAGTAACACTTTATTTTTTCCTCGAATTACCTACCATAACCAAGGCACATTATTGAGAAATTCTTCAAGATCTTCTTTTTGTCATCTTACGCCTTTTAATGAAGATGGGAACATTGACAGGGAAATAGATTTGAACAAAGAAGTTTCGTAAAAAAGCGCGAATGGTAGTGTGATGTAAAATTACTCATGCTAGAAATTTTCATAAAAGTGACCCGAAAAACAGCGCTAACTCGGTAACCCGTGTCCCGATTTTAACGAAACTTACTTTAAAATATCAAACTTCAAATAATTTCAGAGGTTATTAAGAATTCAAGCTAATTTCAATATTGCACCGAAATGAAGGTTTATTTCGAGATAATTTCATTAAATATTTCATTCCATTCGTGTTAGTCATAATTCAAGAAAAGATACTTGATTGTTGATCGGGAGTAAAAGGAAAGATCATTTCATTTTTCAAAAAAGTGAAGTAAGAAGTTTCGTAAAGAGCGCAATCGGTAGTGTGGTGTAAAATTACTCATGCTAGAAATTTTCATAAAAGTGACCCGAAAGTGTTTCTTATCACACGGTCTCTAATATATACCATAGTAACAGTTGGTAATTTCATTATTTCTTATCACACGGTCTCTAATATACACCATAGTAACAGTTGGGCCGGTTGGGTCACTCACTATTCAGAGGTTATGAAGAATTCAAGCTAATTTTATAAAAGTGACCCGAAAAAAGGCGCTAATTCGGTAACCCTTGGTCCGATTTTAACGAAACTTGTTTTATTCTGTTTCTGTTCTCATTTTATTACAAACATAGCACTATTGTGCGCCGTTTTTGCTGTATTTAATTACAGACAAGCACACAAACAAACAAAGAAACAATCTCAGAGTTTTAGTAGTATATAGATAAGTCTTAGTTTCTTACTCATACTAAACAGCGTTTTTAACTATTTCATATTTTTTAACTACTTTCAAATGTTTCATAGAGTAAAATTATACTTTTCTTCAACTAAAAAAATTGCCGTATCATTCAAAATAAACTTAGCTGTGTCCCACTTTTTCACACCAATTTGAAACTAGTTTGTATAAATTATAGCTGTGGTATTATTGTGAAATGTAAACACAGGTTGGCTATGTTGTCATCTCGTTATTTACAATAGTGTGAATTTAGTGATATACCAAACAGTATAAATATAGGTGTCAATGTTGAATGGCATAGTGACCTTTAACGAAAGGATATTTTCACCCTGGTTGTACAGTTTCTTATATTCATTGGGTCAAGTTCTGAGAATAATTGGATTCGTGAGTAATTGCTGAAATGATTCTCATAAATGTGTATAATCTTAGCCTAAATATGCTTTCGCCAACACAGCTGCACTTCCAGAAATTCTAGTGCGTGTTTTCATCCTTAATCAGCTTACTCTATTGTAATATCTAGATCACAAGCCTAGCTAGGCTTATTCAATTAGGCTTACTTTGAATATATAACTCCATTATTATTTTTTTTCTCAGAGGGTATTTTTGTGTTGTTTTCACAAAATATTTATATTAATCGATATCCGTTCCGCGTTTCACTTTAAGAGATAGTTTCTCCAATTACAGTGATTATACTTTTGTTTTGGACACTGTTTTAACGTAGTCCTTGTTTTTTAAAAACTTTCGCTTCCTCAAAGTTCTTAAAAACAATATAAACTTTTACTTTGTCTCTTGAAATTGACAGGCTTAGTCTGTCGAAATTTGATGGTTCTTTCGTGTTTT
>NW_013742826.1:0-4714 GCF_000517525.1 Limulus polyphemus
GAAACGTTGGCTGAAATAAAAAATTATTTTTATTTTCTTTTAGAGTAAAGATCGTTTTTTTTCTTTCTTTCTTCATTACTCTATTGGCAAATGTTTAAAATATCACCAAAAGTTCTAAGTTCAATAATGTTTGTTATCGTTTCTAATATGCTCTGAACCTCTTACACACGTGTATTGACGTTCGATTAGCCGATGACGTTGTTTCAATGTTATTTTAACGTGTAGGTTTGTCGATAGCTGGTTTAATGAAGCCGTAATAGCGAAATATTGAGCTAATGAAAATATAGGTCGTTATTAAAGTTACTAAAGTGTTTGTCAAGTTTTATTAAGTGTCATACTCTACCCTTCCTTATTCTAATAAATGGCGTGAGGTCTCCTACGATTTATCGAATGGAATTGTGGGAACATGAAACAAAGCACATAACACAATCTATGTAAATGATGAAGATGTCAAACATTTCGGTGATAAATGTATCGTCTGAAGAAGTGGTCATGAATTATTCACAGTATTAACTCGAATCTTCCAAGTAATTCGAATATCAGCAGTAAGAACTACGATGGATTCTAGAACCTCGAATCTGAAACCTTCAGCCTTGTTAGTTTGCCATGTCTCGAGCGTTCTGCCTCCAAACTCGTTTGTCTTTGTCATTAGCTGCATGATGGATTGAGCTGATCACGTGACGGCAGCATACTGCTTCCGCTAATGACGTGATATCGGGTGGAAGTCGGTGTCAACAATGACATCGATCACGTGACTAGATTATAGTTCACCACCACCACCAAGTATCTTGATTCTTTCTGATCTCTAACCTTTGTGAATGTCATCTCTTGGAGAGACTGATATTCAAAACCCACTTCATTATATATCTTCTTTCTTACAATCTTAGGATTCCTCACTAGACATTTGACACACGTGCTGACGATATGTAAAATAGTAATTATAGAGTTATTATTTCCATGCGTATCAAAAGAACCTTCATTATTCTCTGGATATGTCATTAATAAATTTTCCGTACAAAGGTTAATAAAAGGTATCGAACGTTATGTTAAAGTCGAAGATCACGTATTGCCACGGTTTGTTTGTGATCCTAGTTCGAAAGTATATTTGTTCACGTGCTATAACTCAAGTTAATGTTCACCTCTCTACTTTAGTTCGAGATAGGTGTATATTTAGATTGAGTAAATGTTCGCTATGTGTAGTCTAGCTGAAGTAAATATTTGCCTGTTTATAATAGTCCAGCTTGAATAAATGTTTTCTTTCTAGTATAGCTTGAGTAAATGTTTACCTGTTTCTAGTCTAGCTTGAGTAAATGTTTACCTGTTTCTAGTCTAGCTTGAGTAAATGTTTACCTATTTCTAGTCTAGCTTGAGTAAATGTTTACCTGTTTCTAGTCTAGCTTGAGTAAATGTTTATCTGCTTTTAATGTAGCTTGAGTAAATGTTTATCTGCTTTTAATCTAGCTTGAGTAAACGTTTACCTGTTTCTAGTCTAGCTTGAGTAAATGTTTATCTGCTTTTAATCTAGCTTGAGTAAACGTTTACCTGTTTCTAGTCTAGCTTGAGTAAACGTTTATTTGCTTTTAATCTAGCTTGAGTAAACGTTTACCTGTTTCTAGTCTAGCTTAGGTAAACGTTTACCTGTTTCTAGTCTAGCTTGAGTAAACATTTACCTGTTTCTAGTCTAGCTTAGGTAAACGTTTACCTGTTTCTAGTCTAGGTTGGGTAAATGTTTACCTCATAGGCGCAGGAAATTCAGCGTTTCAGTATGATATCGATCATGGTTTTCTATTCTAATTTATCAAGAAACCAACTAGGAATTCAGGGCACGGGCCCCGTTTCCCAGTGCTTAGCGACACCTCTTGTTTATCTCTTTCTAGTCTAGCTTGAATGAATGTTAGCTTAAGTTAATGTTTGGTTGTTCCTAGTCTAGCTTCAGTAAGTTTTTAATTCTGTCTGGCCTAGCTTAGGTAAATGTTTGACTGTTAATACACTAGTTTAGGTGAATGTTTGACTGTTTATAGACTAGTTTAAGTGAATGTTTGACTGTTAATAGACTAGTTTAGGTGAATGTTTGACTGTTAATAGACTAGTTTAGGTGAATGTTTGACTGTTTATAGACTAGCTTAAGTGCATGTTTGACTGTTTATAGACTAGCTTAAGTGAATGCTTGACTGTTTATAGACTAGCTTAAGTGAATGCTTGACTGTTTATAGACTAGCTTAAGTGAATGTTTGACTGTTAATAGACTAGTTTAGGTGAATGTGTGACTGTTAATAGACTAGTTTAGGTGAATGTTTGACTGTTTATAGACTAGCTTAAGTGCATGTTTGACTGTTAATAGAGTAGTTTAGGTGAATGTTTGACTGTTAATAGAGTAGTTTAGGTGAATGTTTGACTGTTAATAGAGTAGTTTAGGTGAATGTTTGACTGTTAATAGAGTAGTTTAGGTGAATGTTTGACTGTTAATACACTAGTTTAGGTGAATGTTTGACTGTTAATACACTAGTTTAGGTGAATGTTTGACTGTTAATACACTAGTTTAGGTGAATGTTTGACTGTTAATTCACTAGTTTAGGTGAATGTTTGACTGTTAATACACTAGTTTAGGTGAATGTTTGACTGTTAATACACTAGTTTAGGTGAATGTTTGACTGTTTATAGACTAGCTTAAGTGAATGTTTAGCTGTGCCTAGTCTAGCTTCGGTAACGTTTTAACTGTGTCTGGCCTAGCTTAGGTAAATGTTTGACTGTTTATAGACTACATTAAATTAATGTTTGATTGTGCCTAGTCTAGTTTCGATAAGTTTTTAACTCTGTCTGGCCTAACGTGGGTAAATGTTTGATTGTTTTTGTTTATTTTAAGTGAATGTTTCATTGTGTCTAGTCAAGCTGGAATAAAGGTGTGTCACTGTCTATTTTTGCTCGAGTACTTAACTAACTCAAGTAAATGTGTATTAAGTGTCTCACAAAGTCTTAAGTATTCTTCAGAAATATTATTTCAGTGTATCTGTGTTTCTAAACTGTAAAATAAAACGTCCAGACCTTGTAACACAATTACGGTTCTGACCATCCATCCAAACTGTGAGACAAAACAATGATTCAGTGTTTGATTCCGATATGTCATATCTCGTGCAGCTGGTACATTTAATTGCTACTATCCAGCCATCGTGAATTCTTTTGGGATTTTGTGTGTCCTCTTAGCACGAATGATCTTTGTTATTCGGAAAACTGATTGTGGGGAAGAGCCGTCAGTTTGAATTTTTAGGTAATTCTTTATAATTGTTTTCTCATGCTATGTAATACGTTGGATATCTCACTCTAACCATCTTCATTCCCTAGTTAGCACACTGACCATACTATAAAATAATGTGGATGAATTAAGATCTTAGTCATTGCTCGGCCCGGCATGGCCAGATGGTTAAGGCGCTCCACTCACAATCTGCGTGTCGCGTGTTCGAATCCCAGTCGCACCAAACATGCTCGTCCTTTCAGCCGTGGGGGCGTTATAATGTTACGGTCAATCCCACTATTCGTTGGTAAAAGAGTAGCCCAAGAGGTGGCGGTGGGTGGTGATGACTAGCTGCCTTCCCTCTAGTCTTACACTGCTAAATTAGGGACGGCTAGTGCAGACAGCCCTCGTGTAGCTTTGCGCGAAATTCAAAACAAACAAACAAACTAGTCATTTCCCACTTTTTTTTTATAAGTCCATAAGTATACTTTGAATGTTTTTTGATTATAGATGTTGACCATTGTCCATAAGTATACGTATCTCTGTATTTATTCGTAGTAGCTAACTATTATTCAGCTATATTCAATCATCACCATGTCTTTATGGATATCAACAACTTTCAATTTGCTAATCCTCACATCTAAGTGGATTTAAGGATATTTTAAAAAATAGTTAAACCCTTTTCCGGTTCCTATGTCACAAGCGGATGATAATGGTGACACCCCCGTCATTCCACTGCAGGTTAACCCACAGCTAACTCCTGACACAACAGCAGGACTCAGGCCAGCCTCGAACTCTCAACCATCTGATTATGAGTCTAAAATGCGAAGCCACTGAGCCACGCTGCTCCCACGTATAAAGACATCGGCAGATTTTAATGGGATATCACTTTGTCTTTTGCTAGTTTTAGATATCTTTTAGTCTTCTGGAGAAGAACCCAGATCGTTAGCTTGAACATTATGTGACCTAAACTTGCTTACCAATCTCCACTATCTTGGTGTGAGTGTCGAATTACTCTTCACTCTTCAACTGACTGTTGATTATTCCACGTCACGATCTGTTGCTCGGCAGGATTATCTTGTAGTTTATTACAGGTTGCTAGGCTTATTAAACAAAAACTGTTGATAGGCAAAAACATCATACGATTAGAATTTAGTCATGTTTAATGGTTACACACCAGAAGCCGTTGTTAGTTTTAGCTGATGGTCACATACCAGGAACTGTTGTTAGTGTTAGCTGATGGTCACATACCAGGAACTGTTGTTAGTATTAGCTGATGGGCACATATCAGGAATCGTTGTTGGTGTTAGCTGATGGTCACATACCAGGAACTGTTGTTAGTATTAGCTGATGGGCACATATCAGGAATCGTTGTTAGTGTTAGCTGATGGTCACATACCAGGAACTGTTTTTAGTGTAAGCTGATGGTCACATACCAGGAACTGTTGTCAGTGTTAGCTGATGGTCACATACCAGGAACTGTTG
>NW_013742827.1:0-5566 GCF_000517525.1 Limulus polyphemus
CAAAACGATAAGGATTAAAGCTGTAGTATTTGACAACACAACTGAGATAGAAACATTTTGTTGAGATTTTCAAGATCTGTTGAAGGAATGCTCCTGGAGTTTAGGTTTTAACTTATTTTTCATTCTTTGATTGAATATAAATTAGTTTAGTCTTTTACATACCCAGTTATTACATATGCAAAACTTTATAACAGTAAGTGTATTTCTTTTTATTCTTTCAGAATGAAAAACCTCCAACACCCATATCCAAATCACTGACTCCAACAAGTTCTGGACTGTCTAATCCTGGCCTTAACAGTATGAAGGGAGTGCCGAAGCCGCCTTCGCTAGGTGCGAAGACGAAGTTTTGTTATTTTCTTTTAATGAGTGTATAATTAAATATTAGGTTTTGAGTGACTTGTAGTATTTGTCAAACAAACATGTGTATAAAAGTAACTTTCTACATTAGACAGATTAAATTAGACATAAATTATTCCTTTCTCTTCTCAGAAATGGGTGGGTGTTTGATGATTTTTTTCATTTTCACACTGGAATTTAAAAAAATATATTCTGCCCTCCATATTAATATTTAAATTTAAGGAGAATTAACTGCCAATTTATTTTGATTTTAGTCTGAAACATTATTTATAAAAATCGCATGTAATATAACTCGTTCTATATCAAAAATTGTTGTTCAACTATATTATTAACATAGATTTGTTTACTGATGGTGTTAGTATTTGTTTCTCTCACTACATGTTTTTGTAGAGACAAAAAACTAAGAGTTGTCTAGATTAGTGTCGAAAGTTTAGTGCAAATAATTATTTATGATGCAATCTTATATAGACATACAATAACGTATCGCTACTGTTTTGTACTTAGGACCACCTTACACTTATTCAGCACCAGGAGGACCATCAGGAACTCATCCTCCTCTGCCAGCTGACCTCAGCTCTAACGGGCGTTATTCGCAGGGTGTTTTACCAAATAGCTTATCTCCTGTTCTCAATTCCTATCCTCGATCCATGGTAAGAGCCGACTTTTATTGTTTCTCTGCAGAATTCAACCTGCTTTATTTTATTTCAATACAGTTACTCTTGCATGTGTATTTTTTTCCGGTTGTTATTTGTTTTATTCTTTAATATGATCCACAGGTTGCCTATGAATCTCATCCAGCCATCAGACCCCCAGGATATGGATCTGTTTCAGGTGGCAAGCCGTAAGTAATCTTTCAAGATATTTATGTAAATTCTTCAGTTTGACAGAAGTTGTTTCCTCTAATATTCATCTCTGTATTTACTTATCAAATAAATAATGTTTTCAGTTTTTTTATCTATCTGCACTTATATACATAGTAAGTATCTGGAATCTACTTGTGAGTAGCCTAAGCAAGTAAACAGGTTGTCCTTTTTAAGCTCTTTCATCATGGTTGAAATATAGTTAGATTAATTTAATTACAAATAATTGGCCTAACATCATGAAAAAATCAACAAGGTTTCAAAAGACTTGGAAACTTGAGCAGTTTCTAGTAGTTGACTATTCTTCTTCTGGAGTAAAAAAAGTGTCTATATTTTACATAACAGATGTTTAGAAAGAGCTTGTTTCTAGTAGTTGACTATTGTTCTTCTGGAGTAAACAAAGTATCTATATTTTACATAACAGATATTTAGAAAGAGCTTGTTTCTAGTAGTTGACTATTGTTCTTCTCGTCACACTCACTTTCCCACCAGTGTAGACATAGTTTGTTCGACTACTAATTGTCACTGCACACACAACCTCACCATGGTTCAACGTGTTAATCTGTTGTGCATGACGTGGTATATCCGGACCAATTACAGCATCGGGAGGAAACGGCACGGGCTGCATCTGGCCGTCTGCACTCACGTGGAAAGAGTAAGCCCTAATGTAACGAAATCACTTTATATTCATGTTTGGTTGATAAAGCTTTACAACTATGTTAACTAAAGCCATGCCTTCTTAATTTTCACATTCTTTACCAGACAGCTACCTGTTGAATATAGCAATCACAACCTTCAATGTCGACAAAGCATTGAAAATCAATAGGCCTAAAATCCGAAATAAATAAACATCACGACTGCTGATATGTTTTGCCCCATGTTTCTTCTAGTTTTGGTGTTCAACACCATAACTGTTAGTTTTAATGTACTGAATATATATGACACCATTTCCAATACACTATTGGTCATTGTGGTTCAGCCTAGCTATTGAGTAATAGGAAAAGTACAGAACTAAAAAAGCTCTTTCTAAATATCTGTTATGTAAAATATAGACACTTTGTTTACTCCAGAAGAAGAATAGTCAACTACTAGAAACAAGCTCTTTCTAAACATCTGTTATGTAAAATATAGACACTTTGTTTAGTCCTCAGATTTTCAAGTTCTTTACTTATGTGTTACTTCATATTTGATAAGGTTTAAATTGTAATTATTTTTTTTCTGATATTTAGCCAGCAATTAATATGTTCGATTGATTTATAAGTAAGATTACATTATGTGGTATTATATGTTTAGATTTTCATTAAAGTGTGTTAAATATCTTATGTGGTTATTAAGTCACCAAGATACTGTTGCATGGGGATTAACAAGGATTTTTATTCTGTATAATTAATATCTGCAAGAAGAATTAATGCATTATTTATGAACGATAAATTATCTTATATACATATATTAAGTGATATTCTTGTACTGATACAAATTTAAATAACAAGTACTACAAGCTGCTGCATATAAATAATTAGCTTAGTACAAATAGTGTCCATCAGGTGGAGTTATTAAAGTATCTCAATATAACCTGGCAAGTATACAGTAGCAGATAATTTCTCAATTTGCATTTTAAATGTGTTTTTTTTACTGTTAACATGTTAAAATAGTTTTTTGTAAATGTAAGTCTATTTAAAGCAATAAAACTGTAACATAGGAATCATAAGCTTTAATTGAGTAGGGAGGGGGACAAGTTCCCCTCTTATCAAGAATACTAAGATAACCAGATAATAAAGTATCAGCTTTTTACAGTGTGTGCTGTAAAGCTATAGTACAGTCTAATGTCAAGAGTCTAGGCTCCTACATCTTTGTAAAGATTAAGTCTCTCATTGTGTTGCTGTGCCTATCACCATTATTTTACAATATTTCTAATCATTATTCTCTTGCCAAAGCTTCTAATATTTCTATTGTAATTCCTTTATTTTCTTATCAGGGTTGTGTGAAAGTATGGGACATTAACCAGCTCTGTAGTAAAACTCCAGTATCTCAGTTGGACTGTTTGGTAAGTTCATTTCCTTGAAAGTAATAATTATAAATGTGGCTTATTATTCAGCCTTCTTTACAGTCCTAAAATGTGCTGTATACGTTCTATTGAAGTCTTCTTTCAAACTTACGACTTATAGTACTGAGTTATGTTAATACATACTGGCTGTTCATGTTTCTTACTGTACACTACAAGTGTTGAGTCACACATTGCATCATGCTGAGTATCTTTTAAGTTTTTGTATATTACAGCATTCAGTGTAAAGAACTGTTATAAAAAAATGAAATCACTTGTGTATTTGTGGTTCACACTCCATTACTGCCAAAAAATATGCTCCACACTCATAGGTGCATTTTATAAGAGTAACAGTCAAATCCCACTAACAAGTGTTGAAATGGGTGGTGTTGATGAGGCCATTTTATAAGAGTAACAGTCAAATCCCACTAACAAGTGTTGAAATGGGTGGTGTTGATGAGGCCATTTTATAAGAGTAACAGTCAAATCCCACCACTAAGAGTTGAGATTGTGTGGACCCCACCAGTAATTAGTAGGTTTAAATGCAATATTAATGGTGTTTTTATTTATTGGACAAGAGTTGTATTAGTGACCCTGTAATCAATAGTCATCGACTCACGAGCAGTTTGGTGCATAACTAGTTTCAAAAAGTGTGTGGGTATTCATTTTTATATCTTCTAAAATGTTGTTGTTACTACTGTTTGAGTATGATTACATTTTCAGGCCATGATGTACAGCTTTCAGGTCTTTTATCATGGGGGAATTGTTTAGTTCCCTAGCCCTAATACAGTGTCTTGCTGGTTAGAAATGGGCGTATTTTCATTTAAAATCTTTCCCCAACCGAGATAACTAAAGATACACTATGAAAGTAATATAGAATTTATTGTATAATTTCCTATATTTTCTAAATATTTCTTAAGATAAATTTTTATGAATAGAACTCATTAAATTTTAATGTTTATATTCTAGTATTTTGTTTTGATTTTTCTGTAATATTATAATTTTATTGAACACTCAGCAAAGAGACAACTACATCCGCTCTTGTAAGCTACTTTCTGATGGACGTACGTTAATAGTAGGTGGAGAAGCGAGTACCATTTGCATTTGGGATCTAGCGGCTGTAAGTATAGATAATGCATTAATAATATGACTTTTGTTTTTACAAGTTATCCAAACAGTTAAGACTAATATATATATAACTAAAATTGTATTTTTCAATAGAAATAAAAATATGTTTTTCAAAAGCTATCAAAACAGTTAAGCCTAATAATTGTAATTAAAATTGAGTTTTACAAATAGATAAATGTTTTTCTTACATACTTCATAACTAAGTTATTGCTAATCAGATGTTTGTCAGTCTTATGTATGACAAAGGTTACTGCTCATTGCAGAAACTTGTGCGTGAGACCGTATGATGCCCTTTTAAAAGTTTATCTATATCCAGTGCAATGTTTAAGTGCACAATGCTTAAGTTAATGAAGCAATTAAAATTATTAGGCCTAACATTTGCGATTAAAATTATATTTTACTACAAATGTTTGCTTTCTTTCTATAAAGATACTACTATTATATACAGTAAATCTGGATGGGTTGTTCATTTGGTGCTTTATGGCGCAAAGCAATGAGGCTATCTGCGGCAAATAATCGGTAAAAACAATGAAAGTAAATTAAAGTAAAATGTAAAAATACAGCGAATTAAAACCAATACATGTTGATAAAAGATTTATATATAATTAAAAAGACCTATAGTGTGTAAAAAATTAAAAATACAATCTAATCGGACATTGTCACCATTACCAATGACTCTGTCCAATGTCAGGGGTAAACTCTTAGAAAACGTGTCTAAAATGGTGCCGCCGCTCATGGTCGTAACGACGGCACAACAGTAAAATGTGGACTATTGTGACTTGAGTGTCACAATGGCTACACATCGGTGGGTCAATACCTGATAAAAGAAAACGATGGGTTAAAACTATGACCAATGCGTAGCCTTCCCAAGACTACTTCCTCCTTCCGATCCTTATGGAAGCAAGACGGCCAAAGACCAACAGTAGGTTTGATCTGGAAAAGCTTATTATGGCATTGCTCACTCCAAGTCGACTGCCAACTGGCACGAAGCCGCGCCTTGAAGACAGGACAGTAGTCCATGTATGGGACAGGCACGGCCGTGATGGCACCAGAGCAGACGGACTTAGCTGCGGTGTCAGCGAGCTCGTTCCCGTGAATACCGACGTGGCCAGGGATCCAGAAAAACTGGATGGAAATAGAAGATGGAGAAAAGTGGGCCAATCGGTGTTGAATATCGACG
>NW_013742828.1:0-7185 GCF_000517525.1 Limulus polyphemus
GAGAGAGATAGAACCAATGTAGAATCACCGCTTTAATGTTGTGTCCACGATTATGGCGGAAACGTCTCGCCGATCAAAAATATTTCCACTGACTAATTGTGTGTTTCCTCGAGACTTTGCTACTAGCTTTATTCATTGGACTGTAAAGAACAAAGTCAGTGATTCATTGGTTACGTCTAATTCAAAGCGCATGGTTACAGAAGGGAAAGCGCGCTGTAGGATGCAAACTTCAATTCTGGACACAAAAAAAAGTATTTTGTCTGTATTACAGTCTTTCCTTGGCTTGGAGATTTTAATCATCCTTGCTTCAAGGAGTTGGAGATTTTCGTTCTCATTGTTTATTTACACTAGAGGACCCCGGCATGGCCAGGTGGTTAGGGCGTTCGACTCGTAATCTGCGGGTCGCGGGTTCGAATCCCGGTCACACCAAACATGCTCGCCCTTTCAGCCGTGGGGGCGTTATAACGTGACGGTCAATCGCACTATTCGTTGGTAAAAGAGTAGCCCAAGAGTTGGCGGTGGGTGGTGATGACTAGCTGCCTTCCCTTTAGTCTTACACTGTTAAATTAGGGACGGCTAGTGCAGATAGCCCTCGTGTAGCTTTGCGCGAAATTTATAATAAACATCACAATTTACACTAGCTAAGTTTTTCTTACACTCCCTCTCTCTCTCTGTTTTATTCCCCCGAATTATTTATTTTAACTTGTTTCTCGCGTCTTCTTTTCAGCCTCCTTTCATTTTATTTTCATCCAGCTTTCCTCAACATCAATTTATTTCTTGTTTTCTCAAAAATAATCATCATCTCACATTTTCAATCCTCCTTCTGTTCAGTTAAGATGTTATCATTTCTGACTATTTTCCAGTCGTAGCTCGTTCTTTGTTTTTCTCGTTGAATTTGTCTTTTATTGCTTTTATTGTTGTTGTTGTTGTTTTTTTACTCTATGCCTCTAAAATATCCCGTATTCTCTCTATCTGTTAGATTTATCTCCGAGTTTTTCCATTTTAAATTTGTATTCTTATTCCCCGTCATTTCTCTTTCTCTCTCTCTCCGTTGTTATAGGCCATTCTTCAGTCCTGTTTCTGGTTGGGTGTTTCTTTACTATGTTAACCTCTAATGTGTCGCAAATGTAGAATCACCGCTTTCAATGTGTCGCAAGTGTAGAATCACCGCTTTTAAAATGTGTCACAAGTGTAGAATCGCCGCTTTAAAATGTGTCACAAGTGTAGAATCGTCGCTTTAAAATGTGTCACAAGTGTAGAATCGTCGCTTTAAAATGTGTCGCAACGGTTTGTTTATTTAGTTTGTTTATTTGGTTTGTTTATATAGTTTGTTTATTTGGTTTGTTTATATAGTTTGTTTATTTAGTTTGTTTATTTGGTTTGTTTATATAGTTTGTTTATTTAGTTTGTTTATTTGGTTTGTTTATTTAGTTTGTTTATTTGGTTTGCTTATATAGTTTGTTTATTTGGTTTGTTTATTTAGTTTGTTTATTGGGTTTGTTTATATAGTTAGTTTATTTCGTTTGCTTATTTATTTTGTTTGTTTAGTTTGTTTAATTGGTTTGTTCTGAATTTCGCGAAACGCTACACGATGGCTTTCTGCGATAGCCGTCCCTAATTTAGCAGCGAAAAACTAGATGGAAGGCAGCTAGTCATCACCACCCACCGCCAACTCTTGGGTTACTCGTTTACCAACAAATAGTGGGATTGACCGTCACATTATAACGCCCCCACGGCTGAAAGAGCGAGCATGTTTGGTGGAACGGGGATTCGAACCCGCGACCCTCAGTCATGCGCCCCTAACCACCTGGCCATTAACTTCCGTAAAGGTTTAGTAAAGTAATGTTGGTTACACTTTTCTACACGTGCAACAAACAATGGTGTAATTCATCAGGAGTCTAGCAGAAGACTTAACTTAAAAAGGAAAATGATGAGATAGAAGAAATTACATCTAGTAACGTTGAAAATAATTGATGTTGTGTAAAATGACGAGTTACTATGACGACTTCTGCGAGTAACGAATATTCAAGAAACTTTAAAGCCATTTAAGTGTAAGATTATCAGACGATGCTATAAAAAGTTTCCAAATAGTCCGCTTTATAGTACGCCACAAATAGCTCATTTTGAAGCTTTACGCTTAACCAAGAAACAACTATAGTACCCTTTTATATACGAAACATACTCTTCAACAAAAGATGTAAAACTCACAAACAAATAAACAGAAACAGAAAAAACAACAACATAAAGCTAGAATCTCATGCGTGAATGAGTAAGAATCGCTTAATCAATAACACTTCCCATTTATTTAAGATAGGGTTCAGTAACGAATGACAAGAACAATCCGGCGTTGCGTAAAGTGTGCCTTAAAGGCTAATACCCGCGGATAACTTCAATTACCTATGTACGCATCCGAACCAAACGTAGCGGCAATTGATACCCCCTAGATCTCCAGCATCGAAACAGATCCCCGCTGATCGTCAATGAATAATCCAGCCGATCTCCTCTATTAGACAAGGAGCAACACGCGTATAAGATATATAGAACCAATGATTCACTGTCGAATCAATTAAGTTGCATGTCGTGAAAAATGAGGGGGGGTTTCTGCGAAGGTCATCGAGATCGAAGATCGAAATTTGAACTTGGTGAGTTAATAGAATAGCAGTGTTATGTAGATAGCGTGATGAAATCACACAATGTGTGTGCGTGTGTTGCAAATACAAAAGCACACTTTAATGTGTCGCAAATGTAGAATCATAGCCATCTTTCTATAACTGATACAAGAAGTGAGAGTTTTTCTGACCGAGAAAAGTTAATGTCAGTAAAGAAACATATCTAATTAAAAAATGATTAATTAACACTCCAGTGTGGTTGTAATTCCAAACTTTAAAGTAATACAAATCAGAGAACTACCAATTTTTATAACATCAAATGTAACGAACTTTTTTATGAAAAGAGCGGTCAGTTCTTAAGCGTTGTGAAATAGTGGAGTATTGCGATTATTACACTCTTCTATGTCATAGTTACTCAGGTCATGCTAGTAAACACAAGCTATTTCAGGTGTTGTCATTGTGCTTTTCTTTCAGTCAGTCCCCGTATTTCAAAACAAAACTTCTTCACCGTAAAGATATTCTGCTTCGAGCTTTAGTTTGTTTATTTGGTTTGTTTATTTAGTTTTGTTTATTTGGTTTGTTTATATAGTTTGTTTATTTAGTTTGTTTATTTATAACTAATACAAAAGGTGAAGGTTTCGAGGGTGGTTATCCACATCACTTATTTTTAGAATGTTTGCTACTTTCCAGTGAACATCTCAATTATTGAAAAATAACGGAAACATTTTAACCAACAGCTTTATTCTGATTTTGAAAGCTACTGTTTGCAACGCACGCATTCATGTTGGTGCTACGTGCACTAAGCCATAGAAACGTAGCAGCATGGTTTCTTTATCAACACACTTTTAAATCTTGTTAAAGGTAATTCCTTTGTAAGGCTTAGTAACAGGATTAGGCTTAGTAGATACGCAACCTAAGGAGCTGAAATGTAACTACAGTGAACAGAAACGAAGGACGATCCTGAGGTCTTGAAGTTTTTTATTTTTTTATTAGCACCTAAGGATAAATATTACATTAAATCTTTGGCTGGACTTCGAAACAAAATAGAAAGATTTTGTATTTTTTATATCTTTCTTTTGCTCTCTCTCTCGTTCAGGATTATTCAGAACGCCGGGTAATCTCCCAGACAACTCCTAGTAAGTGATAAAAATGTTAACTGCGGATTTGTTTTTGTTTGTTGTTTATTTTGTCAAAATATCGTTGCAAATTATCTTCTTTGGAAATATACTTTAAAACCGGTTTCAGCTGGTTTTATACATCTTCTAAAATGAAATGCAATTTTATTGTTATAAATACTACAAAGCGTAGATACCAAAAACTATCTAAGAACCCTCAAAATGAAAGACCAAAAAAAAAAAAACCCGCGGTGACAGCACGTGACCTGAAGGACACTACATCAGTTGGAATGGAGAGGTTCTTTCTAGAAGCACATGTCAAGTCTTTCATTGCACCATCTATCAAAACGTCGTGTGGTGGCGCTTGCGGGAAAGAAATCGGACGACAAGCCATTTATTAAGACGGAAAGAAACGCAGTTGATCGTCGTGCGTCCATGAAAACGATGCCAGCATTCGTGGAAAGTTAAGTACACATGTTGAATTCAAATGGAAATGTCAAATAGTTCTCATATTGCTATTTAATGAAGCATATCGATTTCGCAAGGGCAACATTAGAGTCGTCACACAGCAGGTGTTATCTTTCAAATGAGACTTCTGGGACAGTTACGACTAATAAAAGTTAGTAAGCTAGTACAGTAGACATTGAACATTTAATTTATTAGAGAAAACAGAAATTAATAAACATCAGTTCGAAAACAAATGGAAAAACTGTGATGTTATAGATGAATTCTTCGAAATACTCCTGTTACTAAGTTACTAATGGAAGAAGTGGGGGTTTTCAAGGAGGTTAAATACGACCGTTTGGTTTCCTATTTCTAATATGAAAGTAAAGAAGAATATAACAATATGTCAACCATACTATATCCAATGCCTACGAGGCCTTTCGCCTGATACCAGTGTTATTCAGGCCGACTTGGATACGTTTGTTTGTTTTTAATTATGCACAAAGCTACACAAGGGCTATCTTTGTTCTGCCCACCACGAGTATCGAAACCCAGTTTCTAGCGTTGTAAGTCCGCAGACATACCGCTGTGCCACTGGGGGGGGGGGGCACTTGGATACGACAGACATTAATACAGTAGTCGAGACGCTATTTATATATTTAATAACTTGAACAAAAATTGTTTCAGTGTAAAATAGATCAAACTGGTGAAATGTCACTTATTTAAATCATCTAACATCAGCATTAGCTTTAACATTTTTACTTACATCAGTGAGAACCCTTATTATTAAAATGTGGTGGGTAGAGCACAGATAGCTCATTGTGTAGCTTTGTGCATAACTTAAACAAACAAACAAACTTATTAAAATTTTCTGCTACTAATACAAAAACGAAATTTTATGGTGGTTAAACACATCGTTTAACTCCCATTACATCTTTCTATTACTAATACAAGAAGTGAGGGTTTCGAGGGTGGTCATCCACATCACTTAAGTTCCATTACATATTTAAATAACTAATACAAAAGATGAGGGTTTCGAGGGTGGTTATCCACATCACTTAAGTTCCATTACATATTTAAATAACTAATACAAAAGGTGAGGGTTTCGAGGGTGGTTATCCACATCACTTAAGTTCCATTACATATTTAGTACATCTGCCTGGACTAATCGCCAGGAACAATAATTTTATTCCCAAGTTACCAGCTCTTTATCAATCAATTCTTGTGATTATTTATTCCCAAGTTATCAGCTCTTTATCAATCAATTCTTGTGATTATTTATTCCCAAGTTATCAGCTCTTTATCAATCAATTCTTGTGATTATTTATTCCCAAGTTATCAGCTCTTTATCAATCAATTCTTGTGATTAGTCGCGTGTATCATAACTGAGAGTAGTAAGTTAAACAAGAGTAGTTTTCTGTGGTTTGAAACATTTTCGTCGACGAGAACTGATTTCCTATTTGAGAATAGTAAGGGATGCAGGGGTAGTTTCCTGTGATCTGAAACTTGATAGTATGAGCTTTTTTTTTTGCTTTGTTTGTTTGTTTGGAACTATGCACAAAACTATACAATGGGCTATCTGTGTTCTGCCCACCACGGGTGTCGAAACCCGGTTCCTAGCGTTGTAAGTCCGCAGACATACCGCTATGCCATTGGGGGGCATTTTTTTCTTTTTTTGCAAACAGTGTGTTGGTAATTCAACAATAAACTTTCAATAAACGTTTTTACTTTGTTACGAAAACAAATCCAAAGTATCAAACACAGAGGGCCGGGGGGGGGGAGGTGTAAGAAAAGAAAAAGAAACTACAACGGAAAACTTCTTTAAATACGACTGGATCGGAAACTTTTATGAACATAGGAAATCAGTTCTCTTCAATGATAATGTTTCAAACCACAGGAAACTACTCGTTTCTCTTACTACTCTCAAATAGGAAATCAGTTCTCTTCAATGATAATGTTTCAAACCACAGGAAACTACTCTTGTTTCCCTTACTACTCTCAAATAGGAAATCAGTTGTGTTTTTTCAGACTCGTCGGAATAAGATTTATTTCAACCTACGTAACTGAAAGAATAAGCTTGTTATAATTCGTTACCTCCTTTCTTCTTTGTATGTTGAGTGACTAAGAATATAATGAGTTAAAGACAAAAAAGGTAGTTTAACTTGTCTTTTTTTTATTTTTGCACATGAAGAAATGTTTATGTGAATCGTAGTAAACTATCATTCAGTTTAGAATGTTATAAAACAAAAAACAAAACAAAAAAAAACTTGCATGTTGAGACCAAGCAGAACAAAAGCAAAATACAGTAAGATGGCGGAAGCAGGCCTTTGCCTTGAAGTTTGAATGCAATGTTCTGGCTGATTATGGCTTATTTACCTACACCTAAAATTTCGTCATTTATATTTAAATGGGATTATTTTCGAATACATTTTTAATACATTATTCAAATAAATTTTCTTCTGATATTCCGAGTGGCGTGGGGGGGGGGGGAGAGCAAATGCCCCCTTGCGGACGCCTATGGTTGGTCTGGTTTCTGACATATGTCCTTGGATGTTATGGACATTTCCACTGATTGAACAAGTTGTAGTGGCGAGTAGGGTTGCAACGGAAAGCCGGAGCCGTGTGTTAGGGATGCTTGCTAGCTGTGGGAGGTTATACATTCAGGAGGATAAGTTTGAGACACTCTTACGTCTCGAACGAAACGAGAGATTATGGATTCTTAATGGCTTCTGGAGATATTCTACTTACTCGGTCCAAATGGTTGGTTCTCACCGCGTGGCACTCGCCTTATGATTTTTTTTCCGCAGAGCTGCTGAGTGATGGGTCGACTGGCAGGCCCTTAACGGGACGTGCAATATGCCAATTACGTTGGAAAGCACGTGGTCAGACCACATGGCTGTTTCTCAGTCTCTTACCCAAATTCTACGTGTTTGACTCTGGCGTTCTGGTATCAAGTTGGTGCTATAGATTATTTTTGCTTTCCAGCCGCGTTAACAAAGGGTCGAAATAGACAACTC
>NW_013742829.1:0-4575 GCF_000517525.1 Limulus polyphemus
ATATACAAAATTAGAGGACCATGTAAAGTCTTGTTTTGACAGACAGTTACATGATAGATGGTAAAGAGGAAGGACATTTGTGACATGTTTCATAACTAATGATTACTTCTCGGATCAGTAGTTCCTAAAGCTCGAACTAGGTGGTTTACTGCTAATAAATTACTTGATATCAATTTGTTTACTGTGCCAAAGTTTCCTCAATTATATATAACATAAGAATTACAGTGGTCACCCATTAATTATAGGTTGACGTTGCTATGTGATATAATATATGAGAATAGAAACAACTGTTTGGTAATAGGACAATTGTATTCACAGCTGGTTTTCGTCGATCATTCCTCAGTAAACAACCGAAGTGGCTTCCATCATTATAACACCTGTTCGTTCCTATCGCTTACAAATGGATATATTATTAGAAGTACATTGTTTTCCTACGAAGTTATGGTCAACTATAGTCTATGAAGTAAAGCCAGCGTTCGGTATCAATAACAGTTTTATGATGATGTCGATGCTTTATAAATATAATTGTTAAAAGATTGTTGGATATTGTTTTCTTCTCTGAATATCTCTTTATTGTTAACACGTAAACAAGTATCCAAAGGAGATCTTCAGTTTACAAATATCAGATGACGTTTCTATATTGATTTACGTTGTGTGTTTGTTTATCTGCCAACCCCTCCCATAGTTTTGGAGTTAGGAGGCCCAAACTTGGCAGGCAGACTCAGGATGAACCGGAAGGTTTCATTATCTTTATATAGCATAGCATAAAAGAAAAATTTACCATTAGAAATAATGTATTAGATAACATTATTTATTATGCACATCTTATTAATTGTTTGTTTGTTATTAAGCACAAAGCTACACAATGGGCTATCTGTGCTCTGCCCACCACGGGTATCGAAACCCGGTTTCTAGCGTTGTAATTCCGCAGACATACTGCCGTGCCTCTGGGGGACACATCTTATTAAAGTTGGATTAATACTCTTTATTAATTATTGAAATTATTCACGTTGAACATAATTTGTAAATGTAAAATTAGAAATAGTTCAACACAATAAATAAAATCAACTTAGAATTAATATCTGGAAGTTAGGCAATCGCAGTTAAAATTAGGAGCATATTGAATACCATTTTGGACAGAATGTTTATATCTTGACTAGAAAGTTTAAGCAAATGATTCATAAGGACTGAAGCTTGCTCTGTCATGTGATGTATACGAACATGAAACATTAATTAGGCACCTATGTAGGTAAGGAGCCATATATGGAAATTCTCGAGGCTTAGAAACAGCTCGTGATCTTCAAATTCTGAAATAAGTACACTAGGAACTCTGACCGACAACTGTTGTCAGTTTTGTGAGATGCATCTTTAAACTTGAATCATCCCTGTCTTGATTCTGCTCCGATACTGTGACCAGCAAATAAGGTTTTAGCCAATCAAGTTATAACAAAACCATTTAGCAGTCGCCAGTATAAAAGCTATGGTAAAGCTATAGTGCCAGTCTACTGCAGTTCTATTCAATCCACTCAGTCCATTCCAGCATCCCATTGCGTCATCTAGAGTGCTTCCTTTCAGTTATAAAGATAGGGTCCATTTCCAGCCTGGTGTTCTTGCTTCAAAGTAAATATCATTATATATATATATATATATATCGTATTGCACAGTTTGCAGCATTATCATAGAGAGTGTGATGTTAGGTTCTGTTAAAGCTAACAAATTAATGTAGGGGTGGAAACGACTTCAAAAAAACAACAAACAAACGAGTACTTAATCATTTGTAATATAAAAAGCATTGTTCAAGAATGAGAATCCTAGAAGTGGCTATATGGATAATTATATACATATGTATTTCAAATATCAAGAAATTCATTTTGTTGCTTGTGCATTATGTCTCAGACTATTACATTTTTATCACGTAAGCTTTTTTTAGTTCGTGATCTGTGTAATAACATTACTGGCTGCATATCCTTGTATTGTATTAAACAGGTATAACTTTTAAAGAAGTATTAATCTCATGGTAGTGCCCTTTAGAATACTAAGGGATGTCAGAAAGGTCACCGATGCATGATGGGGTCAAGGAGTATGTTTTTGCTGAACCAAAATATGGCATCAGACCAAACATGGCACATCTTCATTTGTATCATGGATAGGTATCCTAATTCTGTTTGTTTTGGGGTACAGCACCTCTTTGGAGTACCTATAGAAGTAATTAAGGTTATTGGAGGAGCTTAATCGATAAATCGCTGTTTTTGTGGATCATGAAGGGCCTTTGAACCCCACAGAGAAGCACAGGTATTTTATGCTAGTCAGGAGTGATAAATAACAAAAGCAATTACATTATTGCAGTTAAACATAAATGACAGTTGATATCACATTTTTACGTCATGTAGGCAGGTTAGGTTTCAAAAAGTATTTCGAAAATAGATCAATCTAAGTAATATGAAGGTAGGTTGTAAGTTTTGCGTTTTTCTTGTCCAAATCATGAGCCAGCTGAAACGTCGTGACAAAAATAGTTTGCTCATTTAAGCCTTGTAAACAAGAAGTTGTAGTCTCTCCAAAAATAAACAAGATAAATATGGTGACAAAACTGTTTCACTCGCTAAACTGTGAACATAACTTTTAAACAATTTGAAAGGAGATTTAAATATGTGTGGACAGTTTGTCATATGTTTATCTTTAAATTCTGTACGTTTCACTGAAGTGTGAAAATCACAGACATATTCCTCCACAAGTACATCATAATGGACATAATGATTGTTTCTGGAGTTTACAACAGTACAAAAAATTCTCTAAAAAATGAATTTCAAGAAAAGCATTTTACGTTCTGCTTTTTACAAACCTTTTATCATGATGTTCTAAATTGACTTATATATGTACTATTTGTTTCTGATATAGTGAGATATAAAATAGAACTCGAAGTTTAGGCAAACTCCTTAATAAAGATTTATCTTCATTAGAAACAATGGCATTCACATTTTTTCAGTTTTATCATTTTTTATTATATACTAATATTTTATTAGTATTCTACGTAACTTTGCTCTAATATTTCTGTAATAAATTTCAAACGTTGCTTGATAGACATGGTTGGCAAAAGGGCATAATCTGGAAGGTTTAAAAATCCGACATCTTGTCTTGAAAATTATATTATGTTGACATACCTCACCGGCCAGAAGAGGGAATATGCAAGTTTCCCAAAACATCGTCATAATAAAATATTCAAGGCAAGATATCCGTTAGAAAATCCTTACAAATGAATTTGAGTTTCCAGTTATTGGGCAGTGTTTTCTGGAAAATATGTGTATTAATATTCTGCTATTTAACAGAACCTGTGGAAATGTTTTTATAGTTGCACGACACGTGTCTATACAATGTTTTTCTCCCAATACGATCTCCAACAGATCATGCCTAGCGGAGTTTAAATAGCAAAGCTGCTCATTCATACACACACACAGTCAATATGATACATAGTAGAAGTCCCTTGAAAACACGTACGTTTGTTCTAGTCAACCAGAATTCTGACTTATTTTATTTTTTATCAAATGACTTAAATAACAATTTTCAAACTGCACACGAGGCTATTAAAATATCGCACAATATGTGATGGACTAGACTCTAACACTGCTAACTAGTGATGGACTAGACTCTAACACTGCTAACTAGTGATGGACTAGACTCTAACACTGCTAACTAGTGATGGACTAGACTCTAACACTGCTAACTAGTGATTTGATTTCGTTTCATGATTTCTAGCTATTCCAATTTTCAGAATATCAATATTGTAATCGCATTTAAAAAAATAAAGTTTCGAAAACCCATAACTATTGTGAAACATAATTATCTAACATGAGTAAAAGGTTCTTTTTGTTGACCTAACTTGTGGAATTGAAGAACAAAATACATTGAAACTATCGACAAAATTACATCTTATTAGAAATCCTTCTTTATAAAACATTGAAATCATCTTAAAAGTGTTACTGATACCGAACACTGGCTTTTCTTAATTAATGAACTGCAGTTTACCATAACTACCTATAGGAAAATAATGTACTTCTAATGATTTATCGAATTGTAAGAGATACGAATGAACAGATGCTATAACGATGGAAGCCACTTGGGTTGTTTGCTAAGAAATGACCGAATAGCACCAGAAAACCAGCTGTGAATACAATTGTACAATTATCAAATAGTTGTTTTTATATTGTCATGTAATACTTGACAACATTAACCTATTATTATTATATGGACACTTTAATTGTTATGTTATTCATCATTGAACAAACTTTGACATAATAAATAAACTGATGTCAAAATATTTATCTGTTGTAAACAACATATTCTAACTGTATGAAACACTGATCCGAGAAGTAATCATTAGTTATGAAACATGTCACAAATGTCCTTCCTCTTTACCATCTATCATGTAACTGTCTGTCAAAACAAGACTTTACATGGTCCTCTAATTTTGTATATAAGAGGTGTCCATTCCCAGTATTAGATCATTCAGCTCCCAAGATGTCGAAGTTGGAGATATTAACTCTAACAGTAATCCTACTCTGGGGTTGTGTGCTTGCTGGT